>NC_056738.1:547928466-548029403 GCF_019279795.1 Protopterus annectens | reverse complement strand
TAGATATGAGCCCTTTAGGGGGGTGGGGGGGGGGTAAAGTTAGCACTGAACCTCTCTGCCAGGATGTTGGCAATATCAGTTGGTTTCATTTCTTGGCATTCATGGCATCCACTGTTTCCATGCTTCCAAATTGCAGTGGTTCTTGAGAACAGTTTGGGTACAACACTTCTATCCACTGGAGTTTGTAATACCCTTTGTACCCTGCCTGAAAAAGGTGCTAAATTGGTAGATTCAGCAAGTTGCAAGGAATCCAAGTTTACCCTTGCAGCCACCTACCCCCACTCTGGAGCTGTACACAGATGCTTCAGACTTGGTATGGGGAGCAGCCCTTTCCTCATGCAGGGTCAGAGATGTGTGGTCCCCCTCTTAATTAATATAAAGAAGATGAGAGCCCTGGTTTCCGTTCTACAATTTTTCAAACCATTTACTTCTCTTAGGTGTCCTGAAATTGTTTGCAGACAATACCACAGTCCTTTGGTATGTCAGCAAGCAGGTAGGGACCAAGTCTTATCTCCTGTGCCGACTGGCTGTCCAAACCTGGGAGTTAACTTCCTAGAGTCATCTCACTCTCCAGATGGTTTACATTCCTTTGACTCAAAATGTGGCAGATGCATTGAGCAGGTCTCTGACTCAGTCCCATGAATGGATGTTACACAGGGATGTGTTTCTGGACATAGTGTATCGGTGGGGTACACCTCGGGTAGATCTCTTCGCCTTCCCCATGAACAGACAGCATCTCAAGTTTTCTGCCAGAGTCCTGGAACCTTTGGCATGGAAGGTGGACACCATGTCCTTCTTCTGGAAGGGGAGGTTTCTGTATGCTTTCCCCCTTTTCACTCTTCTCCAAAAGGTCCTGTTTGAAGATTTAACAGGAGCAACCAAAAAGCTTGCTGGTGACTCACTTTTTGCCAAGACAGCTCTGCTTCCCCTTTCTGTATTTAGCCAAGGGCGGTCATCACAAGTTACCCTACAGAATGGACCTACTCATCCAAGGTGAGGGATCTCTAATACACCCACAGATGTCAACTCTGCAACTGACCCTGTGGGTGATGGGGTTTTGATTCCTTTGACACCTTTTCTATGTGGTCGTGCTGCAAGTTCTGCAGGAGACCAGGAAACATTTCCAAATGGAAAAGGTTTTCCACCTGGTGTCTTTCAAAGCTTTTGCAACCACTACTGGTGGATGTTCTAGTGGTTTTGTCCCGTTTGATTTATTGAAGAATGGACTGTCATACTCTTCATTAAAATCTCATCGTTCCACTATCTCAGCATGTCTGCCTATCTCTCTCCCATTAGCTTCTAGGCTTGAAGTTAAACTTTTCTTGAAAGGCATCCTTCATATTAGACTGCCAAGGAAAATGGTTCCGCCTCCTTGAGATCTTAATTTTGTCCTAGAGAATCTTATCCTGGCTCCTTTTGAGCCAGTGAGTTCCTCTTCTCTGCAGCACTGCACCTGGAAAAAGTTGTTCTTGTGGACATTGCTTCTGCTAGAAGGATCTGTGAACTTCAGGCACTGATGTCTTCCCCTTCACGGTTTTTCATAAGGATAGAGTCTCTTTACGTACTAACCCATCTTTATGGCCAAGGCAGTAAATGAGTGGTCACTCACAGTCCATTAATCTTCCCACCTCCTTCCCTTCTCATTCCTCTAGTGAGAGGACCTTGCACACCTTAGATGTGCATCGGCAGCTCAGATTTTATTTGGATAAAACCAAACCAGTTAGGAAATCTGACCACCTTTTTATCATCCAAGGGCCCTGGGAAGGCCTGTTTCTAAGCAAACAATTTCCTCTTGGATTTCCAAAACCATTTCCTTTTGTATGGCCCATGGGAAGACTCTTCCTTTGCCTGTTAGGGCACACTCCACCACAGCTGTGTCTTCCTTTGGTACTTTTTTCAAGGGTCTAGATGCCTGCTGTATTTTAGAAGCAGCTAGCTGACCTTCTGTACATACATTCACAATACACCATAAATTAGATGGCATTATTCTCCCTCATGTTATGAATACTGCAACCTATGAGTAGAAGAACATGGTGTAAAATCTTATCATAACCATAGATGCCCTTCTCTTCTGTATGTTGCACTACCCCCCCCCCAATCTCTCCCCTGATACTTGCCTCTTTGCTGGTGGAGTGCTTCTTCACTTGGGATCAGGCGTGTGCTCTGCTTGCGGCATTCAGTTCTGAGGATTGGTATGTGCCAACATCCGCTTTATACCCAATGTCATTTTTATAACTGATGTAGGACCAGTTCTGTGTGCAATGTTACACATACCCTACATTATCGTTCGACTTCTGTATACTGGCTAGACGTACAAGTCAGCAGTGGTGGACTACGAATGCTGCAACATATAGAAGAGGGCAACCATGGTTGTGTTAAGATCTTGCACAACTTATGGTATTATGATGTCAAATTGCCTTTTTTTTTTTGCTGAAATATTTTCTGTATGCATGTCCTTGCACAGGGAATGAAGCAACACAGTTTTGTTCAGATACATTTTGATTAGATTTGAATGACAAACTTTACTTTGACTAGATGTGTGATCAGTCATTGCGCGAAATACGTAATTAACACATGTAAAAACAACGGAGTGTCTTAAGTGTTATGTCTTAATACTGTGGATAAAATTGAACTTGCTTGTATGCACAGTGACTTGCATTCCTCCTGTAAAGCTGTTTCTATGGCAAAGAAGGACAAGGCACCCTTATTGTGTGTTGTAGGTTCATTGGTGTTAGAGTTCAAATCCAGACTTGTGTAAAGATCTTTTAATGTGAACTAACATTTCTTTTGTAATTTTTTTTTTGTTTTCTGTTAACATCAGTATTTGTGTGGTGCACGGCTCAGCTCAATCATGATGAAATGGATAAAGCCATTAAATTTCATTTAATGTACTTTGAAAAAGACTGCATAAACTACGCCCATTAATCACGTGTGTAGCACACGTGCTAAACATGATGCGCCACACAGTATATACTATCTGTAGTTCATGGTTCAAGTCCCAAATTTGTCTATTAAGGACGATACCTAATAAACACTGCTCACAAGGATAAAACAAGGTGCGATGTGCCTACCATGTTTGTGTGTCACTTAACTTCATCCAAACCTGAACCAGTGGCCCACACATAAAGCAGACAGTAGTCAATTTCAAAATGGATCCATTGTGCGATAAGCAAAAAATGCAACAAACCCACTAAGCAGCATTGTACGGCTTTTAGCAACCTTTCCCAACACCTCCAGGTCCAGAACACCTGCAGACAGGAAGCAGACATTAGACAGTTTCAAAATTGATACATTGTATCCTCTGTGGTTTGCCACTGCACAAACATGCTAAGTGGCATTGTGCGCCGGTCCGCACACATACTTAATGATGCACTTTACTATATTGCTTTCCCTTTGCCCCCCCCCTCCCCCCCATTTCACCACTTTCCTATCCATCCCATTTTAACAACTTTAATCTGGTCAAAAAATAGAATCACACATCACAAACACAACTAAAAACAACCCGATGAAGCCCTTCATTTTTTGTCCTCTGCTCAGAGGTTGGCATTGCACACCAATGTCGAGTGACTACGAATGACTCTTTATTGGTGCAGTGATCTCTGAGCAATGCTACTTAAACACACTGCACTGTGGAAACACACAGTTACACTAGCTTTAAGAATTATTTCATTGCATTAAAAATACATATCTAAAAGTACTGGATACATCTGTTTTCCAACCCTGTATCATTTGGGCTCAAAATAAATATCTCAGTGCACTTAAACCTGCTGCCATAGTCCGCTAAGCAGCAGATGTATTCCTTACACTCAGTACCACCCAAAGTGCTAACTGCTCTGCCTCTCTGCTAGCGTGTTTGCACAGAGGAAAGCAAACCAATAGAAATCTCATAGTTTTATCAATGCAGCCAAGGCCTACATTTATTTGTTGCTCAACTATGAGCAAATGGGAATAGTAGTATAGATCTGACATAGATTTTTATATGTATTGTTATTTTTTTTTATTATTTTATGGTTCTCCAAGCCTTTTGGGTTTCTAATACCATGATGGATGGTTTTATTATTTTATGGTTCTCCAAGCCTTTTGGGTTTCTAATACCATGATGGATGGGAATGGACCCCATTCCTGAGTCAAAGTATGATTAAAGTTCATGAAATTTATGTATTGAGTATTTTAATGATGAGACATTATTAGTCTTTGTACAGTTGGTTGCCTTCCAAGTCTGATGGTAGGTAGCCTGTGCAATGTTTCTTTAAAAGTGATTGCCTTTAATTACTTTGTTCTGATTGGTGTCTTGTTACTGTATAAAGTAGACTATATGCCAAGAACAATGACTCTCATGCTTGTATGAAACAGGCAAAGTGCTAAGTCTGGTTGGGAATTGTGTTTTAATAAACTTCCATTTCGCTTTGAATTTGAAGTGGTGGTGACTTTATTTTTTAGTTAGGATACTGTATCACCTTGTGTGAATTTTTGTGGTTCTTAGTATAGATTCGCATCTCACATGCGCTTAAGCTTTGCCATCGATCGTGCAAACCAGAGGCTTGGCAGTGTGCTATGGAAAGTGCACATTAGCATTTGTTACCTATGTTTATTTCATCCCTATGAAAGTACATGTAAAAACAAAACGATAGAGAAGGCACTTTTTAAGTAAAGAACACACATTTGTAGCCTTGTGTTAACTGCATCCATGCACTTGAAACTTTGTCTAGCAGTACTTTGCAAATATGGCAACTGCACTACAGAAATAAATAAAAAAAATGTTTTCTTATATACAATCTACATCTTTATACTGACTGTATACAGTCTTATTTTTCAATATGTAGTAATGCAGACAGCTGTTTGTATATAGTTCGTAAAGCTGTGTCTTAAAGTATACTTTCACATTGGAAACACAGTAGCAAATACCAGACTGATGTGCGTACAAAGTGTAGTAACATGCAGAACTTCAATATCTTGACAGTTGTACATGGCTAGCCATCTATTTCATACAGGTCTCCCAACATATCTCCAGTGATGGTCATCCACTATAAATTGCAGAAAGGCATTGTAAAAGTCAGACTTGTGCCGTCACACTTGCGTTAAGTACCAGATGCTCTACCTGATATACCTAGTTAGATAGGGGTTCTAATCTCACTGCAGTGTGTGTGTGTGTGTGTGTGTGTGTGTGTGTGTGTGTGTGTGTGTGTGTGTGTGTGTGTGTGTGTAGTCAGAAGCACATAACTGTGTATTCTTCAATTATCAGTACAATCCCATGAAATACCAATCTTTTGACAGGTATACATGCCTACACATCCATTTAATTCAGCTCTCAACATCTTCTGTCAAATATATAGTGATGATGTCATGCACAGTAAATTGTTCTACAGCATTGTAAAAGTCAAACTTGTGCCATGGCGCTTGCATGAAATATTGAGTTCTCTAGTTTGTGTACTTAGGGGTTCTAATCTCACTGCAGTCAGCTGGTGTGTCTCCTCTGTCTCTGTCTCTGTCTCTGTGTGTGTGTCTGTGCTTTCAGTTGACATTCAAGAGACCATTTTGCACCTGCATGTGGGACACTGCTATTACCGTCTTCTCACCAGATACTGCCAATGTCATCACTTATAATGTGCTGTTTGATACTGTAAAAGCCAGACTTTTACACTTGTGTTATTTACTGTGCTTTGTAAATATGTAGGTAGCAGTTCTATTCTCTCTGCAGTCAACTGTGTGTGCAGTCGACAATAACCAAGGTAACAATTTTAGAACAGTGTCAGACTCCTTCGTGATCTCAAACCCTACTCCGAACATTTCAGTGTAGCATACAATGATGTCATCCTGTATAGCATGCACTCTGATAGTGTTAGACAAACCTGTGCTGTGGCAGTAACATTAACTACTGTGTTTGCAAACTACTTCAAATACATATATAGGGGTTATAGTCTGTCAGCAGGCAACGTGCCTTTCTATACATACACCTGTCACTTTTAAGACAATTTTACACAGGGATGTGACTCCATATCCATGTCCTACACTCCTCCCAACATGTTCTCCTCAGCATACAATGATGCTATCATACTCCATGAAGTGCAGCATGACAGTGTTAAGCTTAGACATATGTGATGTTGCTACTGTGACATGACATTGCATTCATAGTCTATACATACACAAGTGTAAAATTAAAATCAGGCTTGGTCTACTGCTGTCTTTGTGTGTGTTTGGTGGTACATTATGATCATTGTATGATCTTTGGAATCACTCTTCATTTCACGACCACTCTGGAAACCCTTCACATAGCACCATGCATCCACCATCCTCCTTTATCCTCCGGCCATATGACATCCTTCCTGCAGAGGAGTGGAGGATGTCCTCATGTCGACTACACATATACACATCATGTAGCATTCCATGAGCCTCACAAGCCATCTCCAGACCACTGCATGTGTGATTCTAATTCTGTCATGGTGTGGTGCACATGTCCCATATGGACAGTGGCAGGATGTAATGCAATCCAACAAACATACCCATGCACACAATTGTCCTACCGTCTTCCATCTTATAGATAACAGGGATTTTTTTATTGTATAATAATGGATAAGATTTCATGTAGTGCTGGCCATTAGCCTAATGTCTTATGATCCTATGAGCGAGTGACGTGCTATATTGAGGTGTGGATGTACAGTATAGCTACAAGAGGGTCTTACAATCTGTGATGTGAGCTGATGTATTGATGGCCATTGCTGCCATTGCAGTACATGCTCTTCTGTAACAGCTGTAGGTAATATGCCTCCTGAGAACTATTGACATGGTATGATACGGTTTTATGTATATTTCTGGCATATTAGGGCATTTATTGTAGTGGAGCATATTAACCTTCAGTACAATTCGCATTCCACCATCACAGCAACATTTGCAGTATGACACAAGTATGCATGTGTCTACATACCATCATTAAATGTTCTGTGACAAATGCCAATATTAATTCACATTGATTACATGATTATACAAGTTCTGTCTCATACATGTTGTTATGCTGTCTCATATCCATGTTATGCTATGATATACATAACCAATGTGTCACATGTTTTGATGCAATTGCAGCCTTGTGGTATTCATTGTATGTACAGTTGTGCTACTATACCCAAGGATTGACGTGGTCAGCAGCGCCATTGTGTGACTTTTAGCATTTGTGTCTGGAAATGTTCTGCATGAGCCACAAACAACTGATATGTAATTTGTCCAGATATGATATCAGGCTGCTCAAACACGGCTTGCCTATGAAATGCATATAGGTGGGTCTTGTGCGGGTGATACAAGTAAGTGACATTGGTACAGTTGTACGACTGTGTGCATAGCAACAGCGTGTGGAATGTGTTCAATGACTGAAGTTGAATTTGGAGGTCTTTTCATAAATTATTTAATCTAGTATATATAAAATGTTAAGTGGAATACACAACTAATCACAGATCTGAGTGTGGATGCCACCAGACCTATCCTTGTTTAAATACCTTTATTGAATTATCACTTGTGACATAGGCAAATTTACATTTATACAAAAGTAATCAAATTGTATTAAATTGACTTTAACAAACTTTATACTTAATGTATATCGCTTTATATCGTATAACCTAAGCAACATTATAAAAAGTATTCAATTCCAGCCCCTTTTGTTAGACAAGAAACCTATTTATTAAATCATCACTTAAAAGCATAAGCAATCATACATTTATGTGAATGAAAATGCACCACACCGACACAATCTTAGTTGCAAGAATTTTACATCACAAACCATACTGAGACACTCCCAGTTGCAAACATTCTACATCACTTATAATCTACCCAGTCTTTTTCAAACATTACATAGCTCATTTTAAGTCCTGCCTTCTTTTAAACCTCATTCCTCCCTTGTATGTATTGTTCCCACAATTCCCATTTTTTTTTCCTATGTAGTTTGCTCCTATCCATTTCTAAAGATCTCAGTTGCAGTTGTTTTATCTCTGTTACTATATTCAATACTTCTTAAATAGTTGGTTTAGATTTTAATTTTCTAGTAATTGATTTTTTGGCAGCCACCATAATTAGACACAGCAGAGCCTTACCCATGTCTAGGCAACTCCAATTCTCTATCATAGCTCAGAGTAATCATCTCCCTTGTTACACCAATCTGCCCACCCAGCATGTCTGACAGTGCATTCTGCAGGGAATCCTTAAAGTCCGCCAACCCACTGCACTCCCAGAAACTGTTTCCAAGTACCTCTTTCTTCCATGTCACACCTCCAACATTTGCTGTCTACCTGAGGAAAAATTCTCTGGAGTCTACTGGGGTATAAAAGTCTCTATGTAAATGTTTTCAATCAAAAATCCTAAATCTTCTAGATTTTGTTGCATATTTGGGAGACATACATATATCCTTCCATTGTTTCTTTGTGAATTGCTTATCCAGTCTCTTCCCAGTTCTTTCTAACCTCCTCTGATTCCTGTAGATGTCCTTCTATTCTCATGTTGCAGTATTCACAACCCTTGGGTTATCCTCTGCTTAGTTGCCTGAATGTCTGGCCAATATACAAAAGCTAGGTACGCGGGACGTCTGACATTGGCCATAGGGAGCAGGGGCCATAATATTGACATCTGCAAGTACCTTTCCTCAGAACCTCTCTGCCTTCAGTCGAATGTCAGCTCTTCCTGCAGTCAGGTCTTTGCATTTAAAGATAAGTACCCCATGGGGGCGTTTTTTTTTTCTATTTTCTTTTTGGTCACTGCATTCCTGTTTAGGTTCATGATATCCAGAAAAGAAAGTGCAGGTGCAGACGTCAGATCTCCCATAAGGACTCCCATGACCTCTGCCTCTTCTGCCTAGGGCCTAACCACAACAACAAAGCCTGTGTGATTTGCCAGGCCTTCGGTTGTAAGACACTGTAGCTGTCTGCATGCCTTAAAGTTTTATTTAGAAAACCAGCATCTTAAATGCCTGGTTCTGGCGATGGAGGGCCGTGCGGTCACACCGTAGAGCCACCAAAAAAGGAGGCCAAAGTCTCCAGGCCTGAAACTACTGGTGCACCTCCTCCACCTGACCTTCCTCCTCTGGCTGACGTTCGTCTGGAGGAACGTATGGAAACTGCCTGAATTAGGTATAGCGGGTACCGTTCAGGAGGCTGCGGAATCTAGGGCAGAAAGCATGTCCATGGAGGTTTCGCAGATGATGAGGGGGAACCCCGTCTCACAATGGATGTCCATACAGGTCCTTCCACTGCTTCAGAACCGTCATAGCTTAGGCTCTATGCCCTCCAGGCCTACTCTTTCTCTAAAAAGAAAAGACAATACATGTCACTTCTCCAGAAAGCTTGCCTGATTGGCAAGTTTTCTCCCAGAACTTATTTAATGCTTTCATGGCCCTTAGGCCTTCTATGCCTACTTCCTCTCTGGTTGCCCCACCACTTATTAGCCCTAGGCCACAGGCTGGAGATACCCTGCCTCCTGAAGCTGAAGATTCTTCAGACTCTTCTTCAGAGGACTCCCTTTCTTATGCCTGCCAGATGCCTTCTGTTCTGGTGTATGCTTCCCCCAAAGGAGGACTCTGCTGAGACTGACTCCCCAGGAGAGGACCTCACCTTTGGTGAAACCATCTGTAAAATGAGAGTTGTTTTTTTTAAGTGTGATTATTCATCTGAAAAGTCTGAGTTTCAAAAGAGATATTATGAGCTCTTACAGATGGACACTCCACCTTCCGCCATCCCTCTGGTCTTGCCAGCCTTTTTGGACACCTTCAATGCAGCCTCCTTCAACCCTGATTCCCAACCACCAGCCTTTCTAAGGCCTAATAGGGTCCCTGAAGCAGCCTTATTTCTAATAAAATGCCCAGTTGAGACCCTGGCACTGTCTGTCTCTGTAGACAAACCATTCAAGCTATTTCCCTCCACCTCTGTCCTTCCCACTGATAAGAGCAGTAAGACCATGGAATGTATTGGCAAAAAAAGTATACACTTCTGCCAATTACCACGCACACATGTCTAGGTATGCCCTGGCCCTTTTGTGTCAGGTTTCTAAACTTTTGGCTGATCTACCAGATCCATCTTCTAAGGCTCAGATTTCTAGCTTCAGTGTCTTTTCAAGTGACAAGACATTCAATTAGATGCAGCTGTGATGCTTCAGAAACCTCTGCCAGATCTGCAGCTTCTGCCTCTGTCCTTCGAATGTATACATGGCTATGACTTGCATCTCTTACCTGATGATATAAGGGCTAAATTTCTAGATGCATCCCTGGACAATTCTGCCCTTTTTGGTGCTAAATTGGTAGAGCTCTTTAAAACCCTCCAGCAAAAGAGGAAGGAATTCGAATTACCTAAAACATTTGTTTGTCCCCAATCCCAAAATTTCATAGGAATTATCCCACCAAAATTGAGTTCATTAGGAAACATTCTGCTCCCACCCCTCATTCTAGGAGCAAAGAGCACCAGGAAGCAGCAGTATCCTTCCAAGCCTGCTCAGACCCCAGCTCAGAAACCTCAGTTTTAGGACAGGACTGTGACTACCTGCCTTCGCCTACCCCTCCCTCCAGATTCCATTCTTCTATCACTAAGACTCTCTCACAGTCTTCCAGTCTGGCAAAACATTACATCAGACAACTGGGTCTTGTTGGTTATAGAAAAAGGTTATTTCATGACCTGTATCACTCCTCTCTCCTTAAGAGGCATCCCACAGGCACCCAAAGACCAGCTGCCCCTTTTCAAGACTGCCTTAGGCAACCTCCTTTCTCAAGGGGCTATCCAGTCTGTCCCTCTGTCAGAAAAGGGCTTTTACTGCAGACTCTTTCTAGTCCCAAGGAAAAATGGACCATGGAGGCCTATCCTAGATCTCTCCCACCTCACCGTTTTCCTACAAGTACCCACTTTTCGCATACTTTTACTCTACAGACTCTCCTCCCACTGCTAACGCCACTGGCATTTCTGGCCAAACTGAACATAAAGGATACATATCTACATATCCCTGTAAGACCCAACTACAGGAATATTTACAATTTTCTCTGGTCTCGTTGCATTTTCAGTACTTTGCCTTGCCCGTTGGACTATCTACTGCTCCAAGAGTATTCACCAAGTGTCTGTCTCCTATGACAGCCTATTGCAAAAAAACAAGGGATTCAAAAATTTCCATACCTGGACGACCTACTAATATAGGCATACTGATCCAGTTCCATACACCTCCAATACCACAAAGTCATTTCTGTCCTGCAGTCACTGGATTTGAACTAGTTACCCCAAGTCCAGTCTAAACCCCTCCCAGGACCAAGTTTTCCTGGGGTGCAGAATAAGGGACAGATGTTATGAAGGCATTCCTTCCACCTCAAAAGGTGAAAAGTCTGAAGCTATATCTGCTGTCTCCTCCACACCACTGCTATGACAGCATCTCAGACTCCTGGATCATATGGCTTCCATTATACCCATGTTGCCACTGGCAAGACTCCATATGAGAACACTTCAGTGGTACCTGAGGTCTACATGGACCCAACACTCCCATCTCTTGGACCACAACATTCCCTTCCTTCCATGCTTAAGGAAGGAGATCCTTTGGTGGTTGGACAAACTCTTCCCTCAACCCAGGACTTCCTTTACAACCCCTCCCCACCAGTCCAGGAGATGTACATAGATACCTCCAACCTGGGCTTGGGAGCTGCTTTGTGCAGATTGAAGGTGCAAGGCACCTGAACAGACCTCCTTCAAGTGGGAGTACATCAGTGTCAGAGAAATGAGAGGTGTAGACACCTTGAGCAGGTCCATATCACAATCCTACAGATGGATGCTACACAGTGATGTGTTCCTGGACATGATCCACAAGAGAGCTACACCATAAATAGATGTTTGCCTCCCATTTGAAGAGAAAACTTCCAGTCTTTTGTACCAGTGTACCCAGGCCCCTAGCGAAGGCAACAGATGCCTTCTTTGTCTCATGGAAGGGGATGTTTCTCTATCCACCCCCCCTTCCCACTCCTACAAAATGTCCTTCTGGAAATCCAACAGAACAAACAAAAATCTTGTCTTGTTGGTGACTCTCTTTTGGACAAGACGGCATTGATTCTCCCTCCTTCTGCATTTAGCCAGGGGCAGTCATCACAAGTTACCTCACAAAGTGGACCTTCTCAAACAGGAGAAAGGGATCCCTAATCCATCCCTACTTGGAATCTCTGAATCTAACTTTGTGGGTGATAGAATTTTGATCCCTTTCAGACACCTCTACACTGGGGATGTTCTTTAAGTCTTGCAGGAGGCCAGGAAACCCAATACTAGGAGATCTTGTATGTCTAAATGGAAATGATTCTCCATTTGGTATCTACAAAGACAGCTTGACCCATTTCAAGGTGAGGTCTTGCTAGTGTTGTCCTATCTGTGTGAATTGTTGCAAGCAGGGTTGGCATATTCTTCTAAGGCCCACCTAGCTGCTATTTCAGCTAGTCTGCCTCTTGACCCTCCCCTTGCTTCTCGACTGCCAGTAAAGTTATTCTTTAAGGGAGTTCTGCACCTCAGGCCCCTTGAAGAACCAAGTCAGGAACATTTTGCCCTCTAACGGGCTTTTTGGATATTTGATCCAGGGAATTCCTATTTATGAAATTGTGGAATAATTATGCATAGCCTACATTTGAACTGTAGGCCTCCCTATTTATCGACGGGTACTTGGTCTTCCAGAATAATGAAGTTTTTGTTTAAAGGTCCTCCAGTGTATTTAAGACATTGACATAGTTTTCAGATATCATTCAAAGTGATCCTTTAACGTAGAGCAAGTTGAATCTCATTAAGTTCAGTTTATGGGTCTATAGGAATCTACTTTGAAGTAATGTGACCTTTAACAAATCTGGATAGTCTTCCACAATTTTGTTTGAGTCTAAAGATACAGTAGGAGAAAAACCCTAGTGTGGGGAGGGGTGCTTTTTTGAGTTTTTAAACCATGTTTCAGTAGTAATGTACACACAAATGGGCTCCAAATGCAGGAAGCTTCTTGGTCAGGCAGTTTATTTAGACTCCTAGTGCTGAACAGGAGAGAGAGTCAGTATGGGGGCAGTGAAGGCTTTAGCCAGTAAGTGGAAGCCTTGGAATGAGAGGTGCAAGCCATCCTTGGCAAAACAAATAGGATTGTTTAACAATTCACCCTATGATGACATACTGAATCTTCCCTTGAATGATGTATGTTCTTTATTCAGCTAGTTGTTAAATTCAGCCATGTTTTCCTTGCAGCTTGACATCATGTAGTCTATAACCAAATAGGATAGGTTATTTTTGAGCAGAAAAAGGGGAATTGGCTAGGCTTAAAGTGGCCCACAAAGACAGTTAGCCTAGTGCTTTGCCTATGAGAGATCACCCACATGAACATACAGCATGACACACACACACACAAAGTCATCATCTCACCAAATGAGAGTTGAACTGGCAAGGTTTTGTGGTTGCCCTTTGAGACAATGGAAGGGGTTTCCAGGGTTTGGCTACTTCCGAGTCTACGGGGCATAACTGTTAGAGTTATTGGCAGGCTGATGCTTCAGAGAAGCTTGTCAAAGGATCTAAGGGCTCAGAAAGGTGGTAGTACCATGACGTGAGTAAAGACCGTGATGAACACTTGTTGGAAGAGTGTAGTGTATGAGCTTTTTCTAGTTGATTAGAGCTTAAGGAGGTTAGGGAGTTTGTACCAGTCTAACCATGTGAGAGCTTTGCAGTGATTAGCTGGTTTGTTCCATTGTAGAGAAGTAGAAGGCTTGAATGTTAATGAAAGTAGAAGTAGCATGGAGGTTAGGAGAGGTAAAACAGTTGCAGTATATTGTTTGGTGAGATTCATTAATGTAAGTTTTTGTTCGATAGAACAGGCCTGTTTTTTTTTTTTTTTTCATCTGATTTGTTGGAGTTGGAAGTTAAATTACATGGTTTGAAGTATGGTAAGCACTTGCAAAATTTGTTTAAATACTGCTTAAATGACAAAGCAATTAAATGGAGGGCTAACAGTAAAGTTCGCATAGGAAAAACTCCACAGTAATTAATAATTTAGTCAGGTGACATACAGGCAGTCTCCATGAAGGAAAACAAAATAAAATGAGCAAAACTGTAAAATTATGAAAGTCAATAGGTGACAATAGGTGCAAAAGAAGTACTTCCATGATGTTTGGTTGTAAATTTAGGTCAAAATGCCACATGTAGCTTTTCCAGCAACTGCGTGCTGATATTGGCCCTGTGAGGTCTTGTAGTAAAGAGACTTCTTAAATAAAAACATGACAGCATCATAAACTTATTAATTTGACAACTGTTTACTTGGAAAGTCTGACTGTGCCAAAAAGTGACCATTTTCAGTGAAGGCCTAGTGAGAAAAGGTCACCACTCAGTGAACATTTTTGTAATGAGGAAAACGCAGAACAAGTTTGATAGAGTGCAATGAAAAAACAACAATAACATGAGTTGGAGAAAATATGCAAAGAGAAACCTCATTAGTCATTATTTGTTACGTAGTTTAGTAGGCGATAAGACCAGAGATAATTCCAACAAGATATTTGAGATTACATAATTAGAAACAGTGAAGGGAAATTGAGTGATGTCTTCGTATGAGAGATGGTGTTCATGTTATGGTTATAGAAGGAAGTTAGGATGGAGAGAAAAGGAAATTAGAAGAGTGCTGGGTAGGGTGCTTTCAGGTACCTTAGGTGAGTAGGGAGGAAAGAGGTAGAGGATAGGTCTGTTTGTATTTTTAATTTCTCCAAATCTTTTGGGTTTCTGATACCATCACTGGAATGGACACCATTCCTAAGTCAAAGTACGATTAAAGTTCACAAAATTAGTATCGTTTCAGTCGTCGTGAGCCAAAAGTGCTTTTCACAGCACCCGCAGTTTGCCCAGTATTGACAACAACTGCAGTTTGTATGGAGTTGCATGTATCGGTAACGTATCTAAATATGATTGTAGATTCTTTTTTATAAGACCCATTGCTCCTACTACTATTGGAACTGTCTGGGTATCTTTCTTTCACATTGCTGTCTTTTCTGCCTGCAAATCCTGATGCTTTGACTTTGTGCCTCTCTGTACACAAAACACTGTAGTCACTGGGTGTGCCGATTTCAATGATCAGTGCTACTTTTGTCTTTTCATGGACCACTGTATCCAGTTTTCTAGCATCTATCTTTTGAACTGTTGGTAATGGATGATCCCATGTGATGTAAACTTCATATATTTCTGATGTTTTATAGCTCATGTTTCTAGTGTTTTTCAGCCACTTCAATACCATAATGTTTGCACAATCCTCAGTGCAAGAGTCTTGCCACATTATAATGCTTTCGGTATATAGTCCTCCTGCCATTGTCACAACCAGCAACGAGGTGTGAGACCGTTTCCAATTCGCTTTTATAAAACCTACATTTGTCTGTTTCTCCCACATGTTCAGTGAACTTTGTAAACCAACATGTATGCAGCACACTGCCTTGTGCAACCAGTATTAACCTTTCATCTCTTGGTTTGAATTCGCCTCTCCTTAACCATTCCTGCGTTAGCTCTTGATCAACATGTCGTTCTTCTAGAAGTTTTCTATACTTGCAACTCTATGGATTTTTCTCACTTTTATTGCCTTCTCAGCTGGTCCTTCACTTTATATTCTTTCCTTTGTTTTTTTGGCACATTCAGTTGCTGCCTGATTTTTATTTACTTCTGGTTTGATTTCATTCCTACTTGACATCAGTATGCTTCTGCTACATTAAGCAGACAAGTCATCTTAAATTTATTCTCCTCCATATTTAAAAACTTTCACTACATTTGGGTTTTATGAGGTCAGCACATATGTGTAGAGTCCCACGATTTCAGAGCTATAGTTTCAAGGAGACCCATCCCTCCTTCGGAACAGGGAATATATAATCTTTGTATGCACTGATTTTATAAATCTTTTTGGTAAGCATGAAGCATCATTCTTGTTTTCCTGTCTAATCTATCCAACACATTTTGGGGTCAGTCAATCACTCCAAGTTAGGACAGGAAGAGCAAATTGTTTTTATTTATTTATTTTACATTTGTTTACCGGGAAAGTCCGACTGGAAAGAGGTCCATTTACAGCGGAGGCCCGGGGAGAAAAGCTCCACATCAAACAAATATGTACAGTGGTAAATATACAATCAAAAAGATATATCATACAATAGTTTGTTCCAAGCAAGCTTAATTTACACATAGTAGACCCTGGATGTCAGTATTTGTGAGAAAAAAATACTCACATTGACTGATGCAATCAAGAGAGACATCTCACAAGACATAATTAGCACATAGGCCCTGTATGGGAGTAATTGAGTACTGTATAATAGAGATAGCGGTGGTAGAGTGGTAGCGTTGTTGCCTCACAGCAAGAAGTTCTCCTGTTTGATTCTCGGCTGGAGTGCCTTCTGTGTGGAGTCTGCATGTCCTCCCCGCGGTCGAGTGGCCTCCGAAAAACCTGCATGAATGGACTTGCCTTCGCTGAAGGTTGGGCATCGGGCTGGCAACGCGGCACCATAAAAATAGACCGCCAATCATTAGCAGACCAGAGTTCCGCTGTGGCGACCCCTAACCGGGAAAAGCCAAAAAGACAAACAACAACATAATAGAGATAGTAAGCAGTGAAGAGAGGAGGGTAGCAAGAATTGGAGGAGAGCAGGAAAGCATTTATGTGATGCAAGGACAGAGCCAGGACTGCAAGAGATGTGACTTAAGTGACTTTTTGAACAGTGAGATAGATGGTGCTGAAGAGAGATTTTGGGGGAGGTTATTCCATTCCCTAGCGATGGTGTGAGAGAAAAGAGCCTTCCCTGCAATATTGTTGGCTTTGGATATACAGAGCAGGGTTTTGTTGGATGAGTGTAGAGGATGATTTTCCAAATATTGGTTTAGTAGTTGGGTTAGGGCTGAAGTTTTGTGGGGATTCTTTAGTATGTTGAAGGTGAGCACTAGTTGGTGGTAACTAATTAATTGAGGGAGTTCTAACCACTGTAGCTGTTTTAGGGCAAGACAGTGATGGCTTCTAAAAGTGGAGTTATTGGCGAATTTTGCAGTTTTATTATAACATGATTCTAGTTTGTGTAGGTCTGTTTTCCTGATGTGTATTAGGATTGGTGATGCATACATTAGGGTAGATAAAAGGTGGGTTTGGGCTAGGGTGATTCATGCTTGGTCTGATAGGATCTGTTTGTGTTTGTATAAAGTTCCTAATTTTTTATGTACCTTTTTAATGATTTGAGAGATATGGACATCAAAGTGAAGATCCTTGTCTATTTCAACACTGAGAAGCTTAGTACGGGGGGAGGGAGCGATTATGGTGCTGTTTTTGGAGGTGATAGTGAAGGAAGGAGGTGTGGTTCTGGATTTGTTGGGGGTGAAAAGTAATTTGGTCTTGTTGGGGTTTTAAATAAGTTGGATATCAGTAATCCATTTTTCCACGAAGTAGAAGGATTCTTGAGTAAGCTTTTGAAGATTGGTTATGGATGGGGCTGAACAGATTAGGGTGGAGTCATCTACATACTGTATGTGATGCATGCAGGGTGTGGAGGTATGTAGTTTGTTGGTGAAAATGGTGAATAGTAGAGGACCCAGTACTGACCTTGTGGAAAGCCTATAGTAGTTGGTAGTAGAGGTGACAGCACACCTTGCCATTTGACTGATTGTTTTAGCGGAGGGGGCAAAGGACATGATGGATAGAGTGTCTAAAAATAAGTTATGCGAGACCATGTCAAATGCTTTAGATAGATCTAAGAATATGGCTGAAGTTGTAGTTGTTTCTAAGTTGGTTAACCTGGTTGGTAAAGGAGAGAAAAGCAGTAGTTGTACTATGGGTTGGGCGGAAGCCATGCTGTGTGAGGGAGAGGAGATTGTGAGGTTAAGAAGTGCATCACTTGGGTGTGAATACATTTCTCCAGGAGCTTGGAAAGGGGGGATAGGATAGCAATGGGGCGGTAGTTTGATAGCTCATAGGAGTTGCTGCCTTTGTATAGGGGAATAATATATGACACTTTCCATAGTAGGGGGGATGTAAGCTTCTTGTATAAAGGGATTTATAAGAATTGAGACAGGGTAGGCTAGGGACTCTGCAGCGAATGTTAGGAAATTAGTGGGTAGACCATCTGCTGCGAGAGTAGTAGGTTTTAGTTTTGAGAGTAGTTTAACTGTGGAGGTTGGTACAGGTGAGAGTGTAAAGGAGGGTATATTATTATGATCTGTAGTTGGGGTGAATGTAGAGTTATTGTTGGATAGCTGGGTAGATAATGAGAGAATAGATTCTGTGAAGTGATGGTTAAATTGAGAAGCTATGCTTTCATTATTAGTATTGGTGTTGGTTGCTGGGGTGTTAGTTATCCGGGTTTTAGAAGGGAATTGTTAGCTTGCCAGAACTTTTGGGGTTTTTTGGAATGTTTGTTTTGGATGCCTAGGAAGTAGTTTTGTTTATCCATGTTTGTTTTTTGGCCTGATTCCGAAGTTATTTTTGTCCATCTTGGCTAGTGTTATTCTTTTTCCAGTTCTTCCAGGCACTGTCTCTGGCTTTTAGTAAGGCTTCTGTGGTCCTATTTACCAAGGGGGTATAGTTGACTTCAGTTCTAAGTTTCCTGGTTGGAGCTACTGTATTTAGAACATTCATAAAAGTACTATTAAAAAACTCAACTGCCTGCTAGAGTTTGTAGTGGCTGCCAGTTACATTGTTGTAACATGCTGTTAAGAATTTGTGGATCTACCTTGTGCTCATCTTTAGTTTCCTTATACTGGGTTTTGGGTATGTTTACCTGTTTACGAAGGAGGAATGTGGGGCAGTGGTCACTCAGTTTATCAGGTAGGCAGCCCACATGATAATGATAATTTTCTTTGGGGAGATTAATGTCCAATCGAGAGTGGAGTGTTTTTTGGATTTTTTTCTCAACTCTGGTGGGTTCTTGGATTAATTGTGAGAATCCAAATAAGTTGTTATGGTTTGAGGGATTGTTGGAGTTGCAGGTTAGCCAGTCTAGGTTTAGGTCGCCTAGCAGGATGATTTCTTGGGGCAGGTTGATTGTAGCCCATTGTAACATTTCCTCTATTATAGGTGAGTTATTTCCTGGAGGACTATAACTGCAAAGGATGGTGATTCCCTTTTTGTTTTTGAGGGACATAACTGAGCCTAATGTTTCGGCATGCTGAAATTTGGGAAGTGGGGTTTTCAGAGTCTGGAGGTTGTGTGTTTTTAAATAAGATTGCAACTCTGAATCCCTTTTTGGTATCTCTGTCTTGCCTTAGGATGTTATAACCTGGGGGGACAATTTCTTCATTTTGGGTGGTGGGTTTTAGCCAGGTCTCAGTAGTGGTTAGTATATCTGGGGAGTAGTGGGCTATGAATGCGTGTAGGTCATGTAGTTTGTTGGATATACTTGTTGAGTTTAGGTTAATAAGTAGGTCTGATTTCTGTTTGTGAGAGAATTTTGTTACATGGACCGGGATTGGGGTGTATGTCTCCTGAGATTAGTAGCCATCTTTTGAGGCATAGTTTGAGTTTTATAGTGTGAACTAGGTCTGTATTTACTCTAGATGCTGTTTGTCTATTGAGAGGTAGTTATAAATTGGTTTATAACTTGGATTTTGTTCCTAGATGTCACCTCTGTTTTCAAGATTTAAATCTTCTAAAGTATTCCTTGCTAGGTTTTGTTCACATTTGTTCATGTTTTATTGTTGATCCTTCATCAGTTCCCAAATATTTATACACTGCTTCTTGCTCAAGTTCTTTTATATCTCATTCTTGTCCCAAACGGATGTTTTCCTGGTGTTGCAGATGTTCATCATGCATACAGCTGCAGTCATAACAGATGGGTTCTCCTGCCGTCAGGCGGGTCCTCGGTCGGCCGAATTCCAAAGTCTAGGTCCGGCATCGGTTGTCGTCGCTTCTTCCCTGACGTCAGTGCGACAGGTGTATAAAAGAACCAGCCGACGCCATTTTCTCCAGTCTTTCTTGCCGCGCGGTGTCCGAAGCAGAAGCAGTTCGCAAGTGCCGGTTGGCCAGCTCCTGAAATTACGAAAATTTTGCAACCGAAGTCTTCTTGAAAGCTAAGTACCCCGTTGGGGAAACTTTTCTTGCCTCAGACCGATGTCAGACAAAGTTAATAATTGTATTTCATGTGGGAAGCAAATACCGCATAAGGATTTCCATTCCCTCTGTATTCCTTGTTTAGGCCCAGACCACGACGTCTCGGTCTGTCGCTTTTGTGCTACTTTCAACAAACGCACCATAAAGCGTCGGGCGGAGTTCGCCCAGCATTATTTTGGCAAAAGATTTAACTATATTATGTCATCGGATACTCCGACTCCAGTTTTGTCTAAAAAGCGCAAAGATAAGGACTGACACACGAGGTCCGCGGCCTCTACCGACACCACGCCAAAGCAGACTACACGTGGTCTGGTTCTCAGCGAGGCACCTACGCAGCCCCTGACTACCGACGACACTT
This sequence comes from Protopterus annectens, assembly GCF_019279795.1. Lineage (NCBI taxonomy): Eukaryota > Metazoa > Chordata > Ceratodontiformes > Protopteridae > Protopterus > Protopterus annectens. The sequence continues at coordinate 548,008,999 of NC_056738.1, read as the reverse complement.
CATTGGCAGTGTCTCCTGTGCCCGAGGTCGCAGGCTCCTCGGCCCACACCCCGACTACAGATACCGAAGCCACTCTTGGCGGTGAATCTCAAAATGTGGACAGGTCTACCTCCACTCGAGGTGTCTTCAGACCTTCCTCTTCTTTTTCCATCAAGGCTTTCACTAAGTCTAAAGCAGCCATGCATTCTAAGAGACAAGCTACACAGGGCCCATCTCCAGGCCCCATGCCTAAAAAACAGATGCTTAAAATGGCTGAGGATTTAATTACTCTTATCAAGGGTTCTCAACCCCCCCTGGACAAAAGGCCCAGAGTGGAGGAAGAATCCCCCTCCTCTGATCAGGGCTCCATTATATCAGAGCACTCTGATGAACAGGAACATTCTTACTCCCCTTTTGAAGACTCTGATGCAGAAGAGTCCATTCCTTCTGTATCCCCCCCAGAGGATTACTCATTTGGGGAAACTTTTCATACCTTAAGGGAACACTTCCACTGGGAAGGCCAAAATTATTCATATTCCAAGAAAAGGCTTGGGGAATTTCTCTTGCTACCTCAGCACAGACCTCTGGCTATACCTCATGTCTTGGACATACTAGATGATGTGTACTCGAGGCCTGCCTTAACCCGGATTCTCTACCTCCAGCCCCAGTCAAGCCTGACAGGTACTACAGGGTTCCTGACTCTCACACCAATTTCTATACAAAAGTCATGCTGCTGACCCAGAAACTATCTCACAGGGCCCCAAGGGAATTAAGGCCTCCACTGCTAAAAATCCATTACCTTCCAAGAGAGATTCCAGATCCTTAGAAAGGTGGGGAAAAAGGTGTATACCTCGGCCACCTTAACCATGAGGGCATTAAACTGTCAGTTCCATATGCTAAAGTACCAACAGTTTTTGTTATCACAATTGAGAAGTAAAATGTCACAACCTGAACAACCAGACTTGAAGGAGTTGCAGGATTTGATGCATAGTGCAGAACAAGTGGGTAAACATACCTTATAATGTGGTTTTGATGCTCTAGAGGCCTCATGTAGAGCTGCTGTTACAGGATCAGTCATACGTAGACATGCCTGGCTCAAGGAACAAACCTTACCAGATCATGTCAAAGCTAAATTACTAGATGCCCCTCTACAAAAGGATGTATTATTTGGTGCTAATGCTGAGGAGGTATTAAGGAAAATGGAGGAAAAGGCTAAATCAATGCAAACAGTGAAAGATTTTCTACAGGTACAACCCCCACGTTTCAGTAGAAATTGGCCTTCCAAAAATTGGTCCTTTCCAGCCACGGACAGACCCCAAAGAGGTAGATACAGGCATCCGAGGGGCAGAGGACAATCCCAAGGATCGTTTAGAGGCAGACAATGGCAAGCTCCTACACAGAGGTGGTGAGGACAACTCGCAACCATTCAGAAAGCAAGCCCAATGACTTTCCCCTTTGCATGCCAAGCAAGAGTCAAATGGCAGCACCCTTAGGCGGAAAACTGGCATTATTTTCAAAAAATTGGCATATTGTCACAAAAGACAAATGGATCCTGGACATTATAAACAGAGTCTACAGATTCCATTTTCACACCCTTCCAAAAATGAGAGGCATGCTAAACCTGCCACACAATCAAAGGGCAGAGGCACAAAGACAAATTTCAGATCTCATAGACATGAAAGCTATTCAAGAGGTACCTACGCACGAACAAGGTCAAGGTTTTTATTCCAGACTATTCCTGGTACCAAGGAAGGGAAAAGATTGGAGACCTATTTTGGACCTATCCCTCCTAAACTCATTTCTACTCGTACCAAAATTCAAGATGCTCACTCTACAGCAGCTTCTTCCCATGCTGGGCAAGGAGTCTTGGCTGGTAACATTGGACCTCAAGGAGGCATACCTGCATGTCCCAATCAGACAAAATTGCAGAAGATACCTCAGATTTCTTGCAGGTTCAACCCATTATCAATTCTCTGCATTGCCTACTGCAGACTTCAAGGGATACAAATTTACCCTTATTTGGACGACTGCCTGATCCAAGCGGACAGCAAGCACATTCTTCTGAAACATCTGGCTTATGTAATAATGTTGTTGAATTCTCTGGGATACACAGTCAACAAAAAGAAATCAAGGCTAATACCCTCTCGGGAAATAATTTTCCTGGGTGCCAACTTGGACACAAACACCCAGATGGCCTATCTCACGCCAGAGAAGCAGGGGCAACTAACTCAATACTTCAGAACACTAGCAAATTGCACCAGGCTGACTGCAAGGAAAATCCTGCAGCCTCTGGGATTCATGGCATCTTGCATCTTACTAATCTCATGTGCAAAGCTGCATATGAGGAAACTTCAGTGGTACCTGAAAAACCTATGGTCTCAACACAGCCACAGTTTGGAAACAATAATACCACTAATTCCATGTCTTCAAAAGGAATTTCTGTGGTGGCCTTAAGCATGCCAAACAAACACAGGTCTCCCATTCAGCAAGCCTCAAGCAAATCAAGTCATCACAACAGATGCCTCGGACTACGCCTGGGGGGCACACATGACAGATCGGTGCATTCAGGGCAAATGGTCCCAAAAAGAAAAGCACCTTCACATCAATCAAAAGGAAATGCTAGCAGTAATAAATGCTATTATAGCTTTCAAAGACCTTCTGCAACCAGGTCAACTATTGATAAGGACAGACAACACCACAGTAATGTGGTACATAAACAGGGAGGAACCCATTCATACCCCCTATGCAGACTGGCCATGTCACTTTGGAACATGGCCCTGGACTTACAAATCGAACTACAAGCACAGTACTTGCCAGGCAAGGAAAACATGCTGGCAGACAACCTAAGCAGAAATATGACAGATCCACACGAATGGAAGTTGCATCCTCAAGTTTTTACAGAGATAATTCAAGCATGGGGAAGGCCAGACATAGATCTCTTTGCCTCCCACAAAAATCACCAATTGACAAAATTCTGCTTAAGGATTTTTCATCCAAAGGCCTGGAGAGTGGATGCTCTCTCTTTCAGTTGGACATCAATGACAGTTTATGCCTTCCCACCTCTTCCTCTGCTGCCCAAAGTTCTATTAAAAACCAGAGCAGACGGACCAAAGATGATTCTCATTGCTCTAGACTGGCCAAGACAACACTGGTACCCACTCCTGAGGAGCCTGACACATTCCCCACCATGGACCCTGCCTCTAATGCCGCCTCTTCTGACTCATCACAGCTTCAAGACTCTTCACAGTCAGCTAAAAACACTCAATCTAGCCACATGGAAGACTCCTTACCATCACAACAGACCCTACTCTCCAAGGAGGTGCAGGATGTCATTTTGGAGGCCAGAAGGCCGTCTACTAGAAAAGCTTACTCCGCAAAATGGAAACGGTTTTGTGTCTGGAATGAGAAAAAGGGCCAGGATCCTGGAAAACTGAATTTACCTCAAATATTACAGTATCTAGCTGAGCTGCTAAGCAGTGGACTTTCATTCTCCTCCATCAAAATCCATGCCTCAGCCATTTCTGCAGAATACAACACTGATCCACCCTTATTCTCTCACCCCCTCTTAAGACAGTTCCTCAGAGGGGCTAAGAATCTAAAACCCCCAAGGAAACGACCAATACCTGCTTGGGATCTCAATTTCTTTCTAGAAAAACTGACCTTGCCTCCTTTTGAGCCAGCTGCCTCATCAGATTTGCAGTATTTTTCCTGGAAAACAGCTTTCCTTCTGGCTATTACCTCAGCTTGTAGGGTATCGGAACTACAAGCTCTCATGGCTGTGCAGCCATTTATCTTCCATCAGGACAGAGTTTCCTTACGAACCAACCCGTCCTTTATGCCAAACGTGGTATCCAGGGTAGCTTTGAATCAGGCTATACACTTACCTACCTTTTATCCTAATCCTCAAATCAAAGGGGAGAGATTACTACACTCCTTGGACATCCACAGACAACTGCGTTATTATTTGGACAGAACAAAGCCTTTCAGAAAATCAGAACAGCTCTCTGTGTCCTATGCTATAGGAGCTCAAGGAAAGCCAATTTCCAAACAGACAATCTCAAAATGGATAGCCCATTGCATACGCTTTTGCTATTCTTTTCATGGCAAAACTGTACCCACAGGCATCAGATCTCACTCCACAAGGGCCACGGCTACCTCTGCAGCTTTTCTCAGAGGAGTTCCTACCAAAGATATTTTGGAAGCAGCCACTTGGAGTTCTGTGCAAGCACTACCACGTTCCATTATACTCCAAATCTAGAGCGGGCTTTGCCACTGCAGTCTTGCAGGGCATTCTGGCTCCTCCTAGTTCCACCTAGTGCCTACCACCCCTTTCTTAGCTTTGGGATTCTACCCATCTGTTATGACTGCAGCTGTATGCACGATGAACATAGTACAGTTTTGTACCTACCATAAATGTAGATGTTCGAGTGCTAATACAGCTGCAGTCCAGGTTTCCCTCCCTTCTTCCCCTCTTGGGACAGGCCTATTGGCTAACACCTCCTCATGCAACCTGATTGGGGTATTCATTCTTGATGTATTTGCTTGCACTACTGTATTTTGATTATATGCCATTGCTTTATTACACAAATTTATGTATTGCCTTCCTTCTGGGGGCACCTGACATCTGGGGCAAGAAAAACTGAAGAAAATGGCGTCGGCTGGTTCTTTTATACCCCTGTCGCACTGATGTCAGGGAAGAAGCGACGACAACCGACGCCAGACCTAGACTTTGGAATTCGGCCGACTGAGGACCCGCCTGACAGCAGGAGAACCCATCTGTTATGACTGCAGCTGTATTAGCAATTGAACATCTACATTTGTGGTAGGTACAAAACTGTACTTTTTCCTGCTTTAAAGGTTGCTTTTGCACATTTATCAAGATCAAATTACATTAATAGATTCATGGGTAGGTACTAGGTTATCGGCCCAAGGGCTTAAGTAAGCCTAGCCAACAAGGTTCCTTGGCTTATGCCACCCAAGAAAGTTAACTTCCTGTGCCCCTCTCGAGCAGAGCCACAGAAGTGATCCCCGGGGTGTATTTCCCATTTCCCATCCACTCCTCAAGATTTTTTCTTGGAGTGCTAATGAGGAACTTTGCTTGACATAGATGGGTAGCTTGTTCCAGAGTATAGGAAGTCTCTGGGACAAGATTTTATCCCTCCAGCATGTCCTGTTTGTTGTGGTGACAAAGTTTAGGTCCCTAGAGTGTGTGTAGCTTGGAGGGATTGGGATTTTCTTTAGGTGTAGCTTGTCCAACAGCTCTGGGTTTAACATAGGTTTATATGTTAGGCAGAGATCTCCTCAAAGTAGGCGATATGCTACAGAGTAAAGATGGAGTTTTTTGAGACGGTCAGTGTAGGTCATCTGTCTGAGGCCAGTAATCCTCTTTGTGAGGTACTTCTGTGGCCTTTCCAGCTGCTGCAGATGTCTTGTGAGGTACATTCCAAAAGGGACGTTGTACTCTACAATGGGTCTAATGATTGCCGAGTAGAGGGAAACGATGACTTTTTTTTTCCTGGATGAGAACCCTTTTGTGATGATGTGTGCCACATAGAAGGATTTCTTGACTACTGTGGCGATGTGATTATCAAAGGAGAGACTACTGTCCAACTGGGTCCCAAGGTCTCTTATCACACATTCGGCATTAAGTAGACTGCTGTTTGTGTAGTTCATGGATACAGAATTTTTGCCAAAGGGGATGACCATGCACTTTTTGGCACTGAGCTTGAAGCCATGCCTCGGACACCAGGCAACTGTCTGTGATGCCCTTCTGTAGGATGTCCACATAATTTGGGGACTCAACTATGGCTCCTAGTTTGCAGTAATCTGCGAACTTTGTTAGCCAGAGGCCTTCTGTGTTAGCCTGTACTTGAGAGAAGTAGATACCAAACAGGAGAGGTCCCAGGACTGAATCCTGTGGTACTCCACTTGTCACTTGTTTGAAGTCAGATTTGGAGTCTACAACTTTTACAGTGTGGGTTCTGTCAGTGAGCCAGTTGGCAACCCATTTTGTGAGGTAGGGATTTATACCAAGTTTAGTGAGTTTAGCTATAATCCCAGAATGGGGGATGGTGTTGAAAGCCTTGGCGAGGTCAAGATAGGCTGTGTGAACCACCTTACCCTTGTCTACGGCTTTGGTGACTGCCTCAAAGTCGATCAGGTTCAGAAGGCATGATCTGCCTTTCACAAACCCAAACTGCGGGGGGTGGTTCAGAGTTTGGAGGTTACCAATGTCTTTAAGAGTTCAATGATGATACGTTCCATGGCCTTGCAGACCAGGCTCATCAGGCTAATAGGGTGATAGTTCCCAGGATCAGTGGTGGCTCCCCCTTTGTGGAGTGGGATAACTGTTGCTGTGCACCATTCAGTGGGCACAAAGCCTGATGTGAGACTGATTCAACATGGTGCTTAGGTGGGGAAGCCAGTTTGTTCTGAAGTTCGTGTAAAACGCAGCCTGGGATGTTGTCCGGTCCCATGGATGCTGTGTTTTTGGTTTTAGAGTGCAGATTTTACCTGCATAGATGTGATTACAGAGACTCTGCATTCTTTCTGTATAGATATGTGCCCTTTAGGGGGTGAGAAGGGGGGTCAAGTTAGCACTGAACCTATCTGCCCGGATGTTGACCATATCAGTTGGTTCTAATTTTCATGCCATTGTGCTGTAACTCAGAGCAGATCTGGGTGTTGCCATTGAGACTCTTGACATAGCTATAGAATGTTTTGTGATTGCCCTTAGAATCAGTGGCAATTTTGTTTTTGTATCTAGCTTTGGAGGATCTTATAAGGGATCTCAGCTTCTTACTGAGGCTGACCAGGGAGCTCCTCCACTCATGGGATTTTACTCTCACTTTTGCAACAGTTTCTTCCATTTGTTGTAGAGTGTTTATGGCAGGGGACCACCAGATTGGCTTCCTTATTTTGGAGGATAGCGTCTTGGTTCTGTTTGGGATAGCACAATCCATGCACTCGTGTAAGTGCTTGTAGAGTGCATTTGTGTAGGATTCAGCAGTCGTAACTGTATTGTCCATCTGCATGGGTGTCATGAAGTTGGCTTTGGAGAAATTTTTGCCGTGGTTTTCTTAATGGTGGGTGGGGGTGGGATGCGGATATCTAGGGTGATTAGCTTATGGTCGGATCTGACCAATGAGAAGTTGACTTCAGGTGTGGAACACCTGTCACTCATGTTGGTAATGACTAAGTCTAGGATATTGTTGCCCCTGGTGGGGGTGTGAATAAGTTGATCCAGGGCATTGGAATTTATGAATTCCAAAAGCGTTGAGCGAAGGAGTTGGTACATGAGTAGTTTTCCCAGTTAATGGTGTGGTAGTTGAAATCTCCCATTATTAGGGTGTTTGGTTGAACCCTGATATTTTCCAGTATATCAAGAAAAGAGTTGGAATCCTGGGCCATAGTAGGGGATCTACAATTTGGATTGCAGTTTTGCCCAGAGGTAATTGCACCTGGATAACCTCGGATGCATTATGCTGCACACTTAAATCATCTGAAAACGTTTTGACAACTTGCAGTTGTGCTTTCAGCTCATCTGATGAGCTGTACAGTTTTAAATTGACAGAGAAGTTGAGAAGTCTTGACACTTTGTTGTTTTCTAGGAGCCAAATTGTAGTCATGGTCTAAGCTGTTAAGTAGACAGCTTAATGGGTTAAGGGCAAGGCAGAATAGCAGTGGTGACAGACTCACCCTGGAATATCCCCCTTTGAAATTTTGTCCCTGGGATAATAGTTTGTCCTTTATCATGGTTTAATTGCCAAGTGGTCTACCACTGTTTCATGGTCACTGTAATATAGTTGATCAGTGGAGGGTGTATCTTGCATATTTTTAAGCACTTTTTTTTTTTTTTTTTTTTTATCCGTGAATGTGGGATACTATCAAATGCTTTTTTGTAGTCAGTCCATGCCATACTTAGATTCTTCCCCTTTTTACAGTTCTCCACTATTACTTTATTTAACAAATGATCTTTTGTTCCATATGACTTTCTTTTATTGCCCTTTTATTCTACTGCCATAATTGAGTTTTCTTCTAAATCAGTATAAACTCTGCATCGATTCCCATGTACAGCTTATACGTCTTCAGAAGGCAAGTTATTGGCCTACAATTTTTAGGATAGCTTGTAGATGAGTAGGTGCATTGTTTTTCCTGTTAGCCAGGTTGGTGCCTGTTCAGGGTGCTTGCATAAATAGTTCTTCGTCATGGATAAATCTTCGTGCATAGATGTTAATACAAAAAGTTAGATACTGCATCTGGGCTGGGGTTTCCCAATTAGAGGTTTTTATTAACTTTGTTTCAATCTCTCTGGCTGTTTCATCCCATTTCCTATCCTGTACCTTTAAACTTCTTTCTTTTATTGTTTTATCCATTTAACATCTTTGTGGTCCACAGGATCTTCATAGATACTTCTCCAAAATGTTTCCATTTATTTTTATTTTGGCAGTCTTTCAATTCCTTTTACCTTGTTTCCCAGTTCTCTATAAAACTTTTTGGGTCATCAATAAATTGCTTATTTTATACTTTCCCTTTATATTTATCTGCATATCTTCTAAGTTTTTCCACCTGTGCTGAGATTTTTAGTTTATTTACGGTAGTGCATGTTAGATCCTAGTCTGTTCTAATACTGCGCATTTTTATCATGTCTATCTTAATGTTTTTGTTGTTCTGTTCCCTCTTCTATATTCTTCTAACAGTGACACTTTTTTGTCTTAATTGCTTTTATAGTTTTCTCTAGTCGATACTTCAATGAGGGTATTAGATTTCTCCCCTTCCTTTCCCTCACTACACTGTGTTCTTGTGGTAGAACTTTATTAATTTACCTGCACAGTAATATATCCTGTTTACTTCTGTTATATCACATGGATCTCTATTGACTGTCCAAATTACGGTGTTCATTTGTTTTATCAAACTTTTGACTTTTTTGATTTTATTGACCAACAGTCTAGCTGCAGTGGTGGTGCTGCGGTAGCGTTGTCGCCTCACAGTAAGACATTGTCCTGTTAGACACTCAGCTAGAGCGTCTTTTGTGTGGAGACATGCATGAATAGGCGCACCTTCGTTGAAGGTTGTGCATCAGAGCTGGCAACTCGGTACGTAAAAATCTACTGCCGATCATTAGCGGACCGGAGTTCCGCTGTGGTGACCCCTAGCCGAGAAAAGCCGAAAGACACAACAACAATAGTCTATTTCTTTCATTGATCTTAATATGTCATTCTATTAAATCAAGCAACTCTTCTCTTAGGTCATTTTCTTTTAAACTGAGGGCACATTTTTTGTTTTTCATTTCCTGCAGGCATTCTATAGAAAGTTTTGTAGCATCTTCCTGAGGCACATTCTCTCCAGTTTCATCCTGTGCCGTCCATTGCTCTGTCATATGGGAACTCATTGGCCTATCACTCCTCAACATTGACTGCATTTGAGTTTCCACAGTTTCCTGTTGCTTCCCTTGTTGTCTAGCTTCAAGTGATAGTTTATACTGATTTCCTGTGGAGGGCTGCAAAATATCTTCATATTGCACCTGACCATTTGCTTCTTGTTCCACTGGTTTCCCCTTAATTTGGATATCCATTGCTCTATCCTGTTGTGGTGCTTTCTGCATTCCATTTTCTACACTGAATCCTTCACTTTGCAGGTTCTCCATAACCTCAGTTTCTATTTCTTTAACTTCTCCATTACTAATTTCCTTTCCTCTTTGTGTTCTTACTTTTTGTATTGTAAAGTTTTCTATATCTGGATTCCCTTGACTATTTCTCTTCAAATATTTTTGGTGCTGCTTTTTTTGTATTGGTTAATTTTGCTTTCTCCTTTGCATAAATATTACACCATATTAAATCTTTTTCTTTCCCATGTCCATATTTCTTCTAAAGATGTCTCCTGATCTTCCTGCTTCTCTTTACTTTGGAGACTCACTCCATCATGCTGTGATGTAACCTGTATTAGACCTTCTACACCAAATTCTTCACTTTGCAGGCACTACATAACTTCAACTTCTATTTTTTTAACTTCTACTTTACTAATCTTCTTTTCTACATTCCTTCTTTGTGATATTTTTTATCGTAAAATTTTCCATATCCAGATGCCTTTGCCTGCATTTCTCTTCAAATGTCTTTGGGGCTGTCTTCTTTATATTGATTAATTTGACTTTCTCCTTTGCATAAAGCACCATATCAGATATCTTTCTTTCCCATGTCCATATTTCTTTTTTATACTTTTCAAAAATCTCTAGGTTTTGTCTTTTATATTTTTGCACTTCCTCATATGCTTCTTTTCCTAAACAGATCAGTTTCTTGATCTGTGTACTGTTTTTTCACAAGTATGTTGTATTAATGAATACAAATTTTTATTTGAAGCTTCTGACAATTTTTCTTGTGGAAGTATTTTTCTTTCCTCTAATTTCTCTCTCAATCATTTTGTATATCTTGTGTCTGGAAATACTGGGCTTTTTGCATATTAGTAACAATGCATCATTTCTTTCTTATCCTCAATCCACTTTATCGTCTTTATGGCTGCTCTTTGGCCTGTCAGCTTTTGTGATTTTTGTGGACTACTACTTTCCTTCTACAACAGGAGGGGCCATTTTCCCCCTGGGCCTGGCCTGGCCCCATTGTAGGAATGTTTCCATATTTTGAGGATTCTGCACTGTCATCTTCAGTCCTGGCGCCAGTGTTCCTTCTAAGATTGGGCACTTTTTTATTCTGGATCTTGTGCACCCAGCTCTCTATTTAATTTTTAATCTGCTTCTGTCCCTGATATATGCCCAATAAATACAGTCATTATATCAGTGTCATCTTGGTGAGATTTTGTGAAAAAACAGGTCCACCTCGTGAAGCTGCTCACCAAGACTTAAGGATGAATTCAGTTTCAGTAATAATACTCTCCTTTACTTGCTGACTTCATTCAGATAGGTCTGCATAAAGAATGTGTATATGGTAAGGTAGTGGGGGAAAACAAAAGGAAGGAGTGTGACTTGGGGGTGGGGGATGGGGTTTGAGTGAAGTATAGTGAATACGTTCAGCCAGGATTAACACAGGAGCAGGTGCATGATTTTGTAAAGTATTTTTCACCAGGTTGAGACCTTTAGTAAAAGCACAAACTTTTCTCATACCTTATCACAAACATTTTGCCGTCCTTTACTTGAATTATTACACCCCTAACCACCATCCCTCCTGCACTTGAATTACTACATCCCTTTTCATCCTCCTTAAACAGCACTTCTCATCTTGCTCTTTTTCTAACTGCCCCCATAGACAGTATGAATGATGTGTAGAGTAGGGTGCATTTGTGAAATACTGTAATGCAGCACAATTTGATAGGATGTGCTTATCTTATGTAATAGTATGAGTGTAGTATTCCTCCCATTTGCAGAGTAGAAAATAACATACTACAAAAAAAGGCAAAAATCAGTGATTTGCCTAACAGTTTCATGCATTCTTATAGGTTCCTAGGTAAGTACTAGGCTATCGGCCCAAGGGCCTACGTAAGCCTAGCCAACAAAGTTCCCTGGCTTATGCCACCCAAGAAAGTTATTTTCCTGTGCCACTGTCAAGCAGAGATACAGAAGTGATCCCCGGGGTGTATTTCCTATTCCCCATCCACTCATCAAGATTTTTCTTGAAGAGTGCTAATGAAGAACTTTGCTTGACGTAGATTGGTAGCCTGTTCCAGAGTATGGGAAGTCTCTGGGACAGGAATCTAGCCCTCCAGCATGTCCTTTTTATTGTGGTGACAAGGTTTAGGTCCCTAGAAAGTGTAGCTCGGAGGGATTGGGATTTCTTTAGGTATAGCATGTCCAACAGATCTGGGTTTGACATAGCTTTATATGTTAGGCAGAGATCACCTCAGAGTAGGCAATATGCTATGGAGTAAAGCTGGAGTTTTTTGAGGTGGTCCATGTAGGGCATTTGTTTGAGGCCAGTAATCCTCTTTGTGAGGTATTTCTGTGGCCTTTCCAGCTGCTGCAGATGTCTTGTGAGGTACATTCCAAAAGGGGCGTTGTACTCTATAATGGGTCTTGTACTCTATAATGGGTCTAATGAGTGTCGAGTAGAGGGGAACAATGACCTCTTTTTTTCCTGGATGAGAACCCTTTTATGATGAGGTGTGCCACATAGAAGGACTTCTTGACTACTGTGGCGATGTGACTATCAAAGGAGAGACTACTGTCCATCTGGGTCCCAAGGTCTCTTATCACACATTCGGTATTAAGTAAATTGCTGCCTATGTGCTAGTTCATGGGTACAGAGTTTTTACCAAAGGGGATGACACCACTTTTTAGCATTGAGCTTAAGGCCATGGCTCTGACACCAGGCATCTGTCTCAGCGAGGCCCTTTTGTAGGATGTCCACATCATTTGGGGACTTGACTGTGGCTCCTAGTTTGCAGTCATCTGCGAACGTCATTAGCCAGAGGCCTTCTGTGTTAGCCTGTACTTCAGAGAAGTAGATACCAAACAGGAGAGGTCCCAGGACGGAACCCTGTCGTACTCCACTTGTCACTGCTTTGAGGTCAGATTTGGAGTCTGCAACTTTTACAGTGTGGGTTCTGTCAGTGAGCCAGTTGGCAGCCCATCTTGTGACATAGGGATTTATACCTAGTTTAGTGAGTTTAGCTAGAATTCCAGAATGTGGGGATGGTGTCGAAACCTTGGCGAGGTCAAGATAGGCTGTGTGAACCACCTTACCCTCATCTGCGGCTTTGGTGACTGCCTCAAAGAAGTCGATCAAGTTCAGGAGGCATGATCTGCCTTTCACAAACCCGAACTGGGTGGGATCCAGAGTTTGGAGGTTACCAATGTCTTTGAGTTCCATGATAATACATTCCATTGCCTTGCAGACCAGGCTCGTCAGGCTAATAGGTCGATAGTTCCCAGGATCAGTGGTGGCTCCCCCTTTGTGGAGTGGGATAACTGTTGCTGTGCACCATTCAGTGGGCACAAAGACTGATGCGAGGCTATTATTGAACATGGTGCTTAAGTGGGGAGCCAGTTTGTTCTGAAGTTTGTGTAAAACGCAGCCTGTGATGTTGTCCAGTCCCATGGATGCTGTGTTTTTGGCTTTAGAGAGTGCAGCTTTTACCTGCTTAGTTGTGATTACAGGGACTCTACATTCTTCCTGTATAGATTTGGGCCCTTTAGGTGGTGGGGGGGGGGTAAAGGGGGGGTAAAGTTAGCACTGAACCTATCTGCCAGGATGTTGGCAATATCAGTTGGTTCTGTAATTTTTGTGCCTTTGTGCTGTAACTCAGAGCAGATGTGGATGTTGCTATCGAGATTCTTGACATAGCTATAGAATGCTTTTTGGTTGTCCTTCGAATTAATGGTGATTTTATTTTCGTAGCTAGCTTTGTAGGATCTTATAAGGGATCTCAGCTTCTTACTGAGGCTGACCAGGGAGCTCCTCCACTCATGGGATTTTACTCTCTTTTGCAACAGTTTCTTCCTTCTGTTGTACAGTTTGTTTATGGCAGGGGACCACCAGATTGGCTTCCTTTTTTTGGAGGATAGCGTCTTGGTTCTGTTTGGGATAGCACGATCCATGCACTTCTGTAAGTGCTTATAGAGTGCATTTGTGTAGGATTCAGCAGTTGTAACTGTATTGTCCATCTGCATGGGTGTCCTGAAGTTGACCACTTCTATCTTAAGAAGCATGAAGTTGGCTTTGGAGAAATTTTTTACCATGATTTCCTTAATGGGGGGTGGGGGCGGGGGCGGGATGTGGATATCAAGAGTGATTAGATTTTTATTGGATTGGACCAACGAGGAGTTGACTTCAGGTGTGGAACACCGGTCACTCATGTTGGTAATGACTAGGTCTAGGATATTGTTGCCCTTGGTGGGGGTGTTTATAAGTTGATCCAGGGCATTGGAGTTTATGAATATTGTCAACATTTCTTTCAGTCGGCTATAACTGAGCTACAAATTTACAAGTTTTAAGTTTACAGTGCAACTGTATTCCTTTTGAAGAATAAGTGACATCAGGCATAGGCACTAGGTATGCAGATGACTCAGCCCATTCAGTTTTGTTAGCTGTTATCAGCTAAGTAGTGAGTAGGTGGATGATAAGCTTCCATTTTGTTTTTGAGTAATTAGCATATTTCACCACACAGCCTATTTTTGTGGGTTTAAAATTTTTCCCGTAAAGTTCTTGAAGCAGCTATACCATACTCACAAGAGGAAATCAGCATATACTAATATTATGGAATCTAATTTAACATGCTTTGAAATATTCATTGTAATTGGAAACAATAAAAAGGGGCCCAGTGAGAAGAGTTCATAGTTGCCCTCATGTCAAAGGCCAAATTAAAACAGAGAAATTGTCACCTACTTTGAAAGATATAAAAAGCATTTCTACCCAGTTTTAAATTGGCTAAACATGTGAATATCTTTGACATACCACAAAAGATTAATTTGATAAATGTATACGTACTCCCCGACAGTGTATGGATATACCATAAAGCTGATATATCGTGCTAATTTAGAATAATCTTGGCATTAAATTTAGAATGTTTTTTTTTTTTTTTTGAAGCCATTTTGAATGTTGCCCAGCAAAGTCAGTATTCTCAATATAATCATCTGAGTAACAACACGCTTGTCAGATATTTTAGAAGAAAGAATGAGGAACTCTATAAAATAGTTTAAATTTGTCTCCTTTTTAAAATATGGGTAACAGGTACTGCTTTTCCATTCATTGGAAGAACTGATAAGAGCTGAAGATGATTTTCATTGACGAATGACAGGTCTAATTGTACTATGTTTTATAAGCATAATGAACTTCGTCCATAGTCAAATACTAGAAACAAATGTCAGAAACCTGAAAATCTTCTGTCTTATTTCCTCATCTTAATCATTAGATGCATTTTTTAAGCGTCCGTTGAAAATAACAAAAAGTTTGAATGGACTCCATTTTTACCACTGATTATAAATGGATGACCATAATTCATTTTTACTTAACAGCTTATTACAGTTCATTCAGGTTTCTACAGGATTCCCTTTACAGTATGATCTTCTCATCTGGTGTTTGTTCTGATTTTCTTGAATTCAGGCCAGTTGTGCTGATTTGTTTGTTTAATCAAGAGGGCAGTTTCACAGTCATCTTGGATGATGAAGTTTGCTTTTGAATGCATCTGTAGTAGAGGACTATGATTGTCTCTGATCATAAAAGTCTTGTGTTCAAGGCACAGATGTCTGGAAATTCATCTTAAGTGTAAAGTGAAGCTCAAAAGGTGAACCATGGCATTTGCGTTAAGAGCACATGGTGCAGTTATGATCAGCGAGACCCAATCATTTATTGTAGTACATGGAGCCAAGTGTCACCTTGAGGAGTTAACTGCTTAAAAACTGTTGGACACTTTACTCTTAACACAATTTATTTTATTTAAATTGTTAGAGCTAACTATATATTTAACATATTTAAAGCTATTTTAGTTTCTGTCTCTGTGCAGTGGTATCCAGCAGTGGCTGTTAGGCTCTAGCATGAGACTATAGGTTAACAATGCTTAGAGGAGCTTAATAAAATACTGATAAATGTCTTTCTGACACCAGAAAAGTGATTAATAAGACATTTCCCCCATTACAGTGTAATCATGTCTATCCATATGCTACATGATTTTTCAATGTCTTTCTTCTTCATGTGCTTACTTAAAAATAGCTCACTGCTGTCTTTAGAAGCTAAACAGTCACACACATTGTCTGCAAATAAATGCTTGAAATTTCAGGTAGTTTTAGTGAGTAAGATCTTAAACTGACAACACATCAAATATGTAACAGGTAAATTAAATAGTCCCTTTTCATTTTTTGACTGCACTTCATACATTTGTATCAGACCTTGAGGTTTTGAGAACTCTGTTACAGCAGATAGGTCTCGAGTTGAATGAGTCAGATGACGTGCGGAGGAGGTGAAACATAAAAAGAATATAAAATACATAGACGCATCCAAAAGGTTGAGTACACACCAGAGTTTAAGCTTGCAAAGCATTTTGCTGTTGACTGATTCTCTGTTGCTATTAGACTACGTAGTCAAGAGTGGGAGTAGCCAGGATGGACACGTGTGTAAACCTAACACTATGAGGAAGGATAGCTTGAGATGTTTTCCAAGTCCTCAGTAAGACCCAAAGAACATGTATGATGACAAGAAAGCTGGCTGTTGTGGCGTGTTCATTGTAGTCTGTGCTACTTGTTTGATGTTTGGGGAAATAAGCTGTAGACTAAAGGCAGGGATGGGTGATGGGTGAACTACGTGGCAAGCTGTTACCTTCTGGGGAGATTTTTCATTGCCTGTAGTGAGTTTTCAGGTACTGTATTGTACCTCATCCTCCTCTGAAGAATGCAAGTAAGGTACTTGAAATATACAGTGTACAGTTTCTAGATGAGCTGTTCTGTAATAATTCCAGAACACAAGTCATTGCGGGTAGTGTCCCAGTTAGCACACACTCCACTAGGGCAACAACAACCACCACAGTTTTCAAAAATGTCTACTTTGAGCAGTTTTGAGGCAACTGTTTGGCCATACAGCCATAAATGTTCCAAGTGCTACAAATTCAGCATCTAGTCCATGTGTAAGTTTGCGACTTACATTTTACAGGGCTTGAGTTTGCGACTTACATTTTGCAGGGCTTGATTTAGCTCCACTTCAAGAGAATTCCTTACAGCTGCTTTAGTATCTAAAGTGCATAAGGCATAGCAGTGCCACAGTGATTTCTGCAGTGAACATTTTACAGTTGAGTATCTCACTGTAATAGTAGATACTCGGATAGGAAATTTGCACTGCAGTATATTCCACCTTGCTATCTTTGGCCTCTTTTTTTTCTGTTTCCAGCCTGTGCTATAGGCACTCAGTGGCCTGAGGGTTCTGGTAATCTCTCCTTCCTTTTTCTTAATTTTAGGTTACTCTAGCAGCACTGTCTTAATCTTGCATATTAGAAAATAAGGACTATAGAGTAAAGGTCATTGTAGGCTTTATAGGACATGATAAATGAGGATATAAGTAACCTGCAAACACTGGCTGTATCACAGTTCGGCTTTGTTAAAATAGATCATGTCCATTAAATCTGGTGGACTTTTTTGAGATGGTCACCAAAGCATTGAATGAAGTTAAGACTGTGCACATAGTTTACCTCGACCTGGCCAAGGCTTTTGATATAATACCGCACTCAGGCATTACAGACAAGCTCACTATTTGGGTATAAACCTTTTTATCATCCACTGGATAGCCAATTGGCTCACTGATAAGGACCCAGGAGGTCAAAATAGGTGAGGCCACCTCCACCAAGAGGCCAATCAGTAGCAGGGCTCGGTACTGGGCCTGCTCCTTTCTAGCATTTATTTCTCTGAAATGGAAGCAAATGTTGAAGGTTAATGGCTGACTAAATTTGCAGATGATTGCAAGCTGGGAGTTTTCATCAACTCCCCTGCAGACACTAGCATTCTTCAAGAAGGTCCGTCTCTGACTAACAAATCGTGCCAAAGCCATGGTCTTAAACTCAATGCTGAGAAATGCATAATTGTACCCTTTTGGAAGTCAACCATCCCGGCAAATTACCATGTTGATAATACATCACTAAGAGTTGACTCACTGGTCAGGAAAAGCCTTACCTTCGACCACCACATGGCCACAGTAGTGAGGAAATCCTTTTATGTTGTGCAGCTTATAAGTAAAGTTATGGCATCTAGGTCCAAAGAGATCATTATCCCACTGTACTCCGTCCTTATCAGATCAATCGTAGAGTACAGTGCTTTCTTTGGTATGTACTTGAGCAGGCCTTTGCAGCAACTAGTGTGACCTCAAAGGGTCCTTACAAAAAGAATACAAGGTGCAACAAACCTGCCTTATGCAGAGCACCTTAAAGCTACTTTCCTATACTCAGTTTCCTGTAGATTGCAGAGGTGTACTCTATGCCTGGCTTACAAGACATCCACAAACCCCCCACACTTATGAATCTCATACATATTCGTAAGTCAGCATACCAGAAATACAAGGTCCAAGGATCTATGTCTCAGAGACTGCCCCTCCTGTGGAACAGGCTTCCCATCCATGTGAAGCTGAGTTTGTCTATTACCCAGTTTAAGCACAATCTAGACAAGTGGATGTGGAATAGGAAATTTACACCGGGCCTAGCACCCATGTCCCTTATTAACAGAGGTAGCTTATAAATACCTAGTCCTCAATGTCCTGTTTGGATACAGGACATCATTATTCTTTCGAGAAGACTTGGCTAGGCTTAGAAAGGAACAGTCTATGAATCTGTGAGGACTGGGGCCAGATGCTCCCTTAATCAGGTCGCCCCCCCCCACACACACACACACACAAGCAGTTCTTATAAACTGCATGTCCCACCAAAGCCTAGTAAATAAGACATACATGCATGGGAGACATCGGTGAAAGCCCTGGATGTCAGGCCAAAAAGTTAATGTCCACCTTCAGCAAATGTCATCTGAGAGGATAACGCCACACCTGGGATATCCTACTGGAACGTTTGCTGTTATTGTGATTTGCTGAGACATTTTCCTTCAGAGTGAAGTAAATCCATCAGTTAAGTCTTTTGGTTTGTTTTAGCAGATTTGACTTCTCTTTAAACCTGCAGACTCTAAAATGAGTGCCTCATCTGGAAATCCATTGTGTTAGTGGCATTCTTGTCTGGTGGGAGGATTTCCAAACATTGTAGAAACCTCTTTTCACATTATTCCACAGTCATTTAGCTGGTTCCTTGAGCCATTCATTTCACAAAAGACTTTATGTACCAGGATGCTAAAGAATACAGTTGAGATTGTACACAAGGCCAAATGTCCTATTTTCATGTTGCAGTATTCTCACTTGTGGGATCCTCCGCCTCAGGTGACCCGAATGTCCGGCTCGTATACAAAAGCTTACCCTGGCTACTGTAAGGTGCCTGGGATGTCACATGCAGGGACCGTAAACCATAAATGTGACATCCGCAGGCGCAGACCTCAGAACTTCTCTGCTGCTGTCGAATGTCAGCTTGCTCATTCAGCTCCGTGCTACTGACTTCAACAAAGATAAGTACCCTGTTGCGGAATCATTTTCTACTTCTGGCTAAAGCTTAGGTTGCTGTATAGTTTTTATTTAGCTGATTCCGTTCCTGTCATCAAGGCAGGGAAAATGTACGTGCGGTCATCAGTTTCCACACAGACAGCCATGGTCTCTGCTTGTTTTGTTTAGGCCCATCCTGCGATTACAAAGTGTGTTCCATCTGCCATTCGTTTGTTCCTAAACCACTGAGCAGCTGTCTTGCAGCCCTTAAGCTCTTCATCAAAAACCAGCGTTTGACGCACCTGGCCCTCTGTATGCAACCTGAACTCGCTAGCTCATCCGAACTGCCAAAAAAGAAGGCCAAGGTAGTTAGACCTGAGACTGTGCCTCTGAGTACGGACGTTCTACCAGCTTTCAGTCTAGGGGCTGAGGAACGTCCTTTAGGTCTGGCGACTTCAGTGGGTACCACTTCGGAAGCCGCCCTTGCCTCAACGGCCTGCACGGCCATAGAGGTACCTGCAACACCCATCTCTGATGGGGTGGGGGACCAGATTCACCCGAATATCCAGTACTACCACCCGCCTCCAAAGAAGACACTTATTGTACTCCTGGCCTGACGTCAGATACTAGGCCTACTCCAACTCAGCCAAGACTCAAGACTCCTCCTCTAAAAAGGAAGCAACAGACAAAGCACATATCTTCCCCAACAGAAGATGTGACTGACTAGCAGGCATTCTCCCAGTCCCGGTTTCAGGCCTTTTTGGCCCTAAGGCCTACGGCTTTTCAATCTATTGGAGATGGCCCTAGGCCCACTTCTGCTGGACCAATGTCACTGCCTCATACAGAAGAGGAAGATTCTTCTTTCTCTGAGTCCCTTTCCTATGCCTCACAGCTAGCTTTCTCGTTGGAATACTGTTCTCCTGATGAGCATTCTTTGGAAGGGGCTTCTCCACCTGAGGACATAGGTTATCTCCAAAATGAGGGAATATTTCAAGTAGGATTCCACCCAAATGACAGAGGTGCAGTAGAGATATATCAAGTTTCTACAGATAGAATCTCCCTCACCCTCTGCTGTCCCTCCTGTAATACCAGCTTACTTGAATGCCTTTGCCTCTGCTTCCAAGACTCCTGAATCTCAGCCACCCGCCCCAAAGAGACCAGACAGGTTCTACAAAGTTCCTGATGACTTCAAATTCCTCATTAAACCTCCTGTGGCAGATCCTGCTGTGATTGTTGTCTCAGCAGACAAACAATCCAGGCAACTTCCCTCTTCTTCCTTACTGCCTTCAGATAGTAAGGTGATGGACAGATTAGGAAAGAAGATTTGCACTTTTTCAACCCTGGCTTTTAGAGCCATCAATTACCAAACTCATATGGTTAAGCATGCTCTAGACTTGGTCTCCCAGGCCTTAACACTGCTCTCCTCAATGCCAGATTCTCCAAACAAACCTCGGGTTGCCTCTAAGCTCTCTTTGGCTGCCCAGGTTAGCCTAGTTATTCCATTAAATGAAGCTATGATGCTAGATCTGCTGCATCAGCCTCAGTTCTGTGTAGGTACTCCTGGCTCAGGCTGCAGACCCTGTCAGATGATTTTAAAAACAAAATCTTAGATGCCCCTCTTGACAACAAGTTCCTTTTTGGAAAGCAGTCAGCAGAGCTATTTAAAAGTCTACAAGAGAAAAACAGAGCTGCAGGATCTTAAGTATCTGTTTAGTATCTGTTTGTCTACCCAGTCCCTAAGGTTCATAGGAACTACCCAGCCAAGCCAAGTTTTGTCAGAAGGGCCTCTGCCCCCCCCCCTCCTGTAAATCAAGAAAAAGTACCAGGAAGCCTGCTTCCTCCAGGACTAGCTCCTGTCACACTACTCCAAGGCAGCCCTTTTCTGATGGATCTAACAGTGCGTGACTGGCTAGACACTCTTTTTCTGCCCACCTCTCTCACTGTCTTGCCCTGTGGTATCAAATCACCTCCGACAACTGGGTTCTTTCAGTTGTGGAAAGAGGGTATTGCATGACTTGGCAGGAAAAGCCATCTCCAAAAGGTATTCCTCTCCCTCCAAAAAAACAAATCCATATGATACCTCAGGTCATTCAGGATTTACTCCAACAAGGTAGAATAGAGAGGGTTCTCCCAGGACAAGAAAGTCAAGGTTTGTATTCCAGGCCCTTCCTAGTTCCAAAAAAGGATGGCCCATGGAGGCCCTTCCTGGACCTGTTCTTTTAAATCCCTTTCTCCAGGAACTTACTTTTTGCATGCTGTCCCTACAAACCCTTCTTCCACTCTTGACACCTAGTGCCTTCATGGCCACTTTAGACCTGAAGAAGGCATATTCTCATATCCCTATCCAACCACACTTTAGCAAATTCCTGCATTTTGCTGCGCCATCCTCACACTATCAGTTTACTGCTTTTCCCTTTGGTTTATCCACAGCCCCAAGGGTATTTACAAAGTGTCTAGCCCTGCAGAACGAAAGGCATACAAATCTTCCCATACTTGGATGACCTCCTCATTCAGGCAGAGGAGGCAAGTACCTTACAAAGACAACTCAGGTTTACAATTTCACTCCTAGGAAAACTTGGTTTCACTGCCAACCTACTCATGTCCTCCCTTCTCCATCCCAGGACCAAATTTTCTTGGTTTGCAGAATAAGGACAGACCTGATGAAGGCCTACCTCCCACCAGAAAAGGTTGATTCTCTCACCAGCTGTTTTCGGGATCTACTCCTAGTCAGCAACATTTCAGCCAGGGAATTTCTTCGCCTTTTAGGTTTCATAGCAGCCACTCTTCCCATGTTGCCCCTTGCCAGGCTACACATGAGGAAGTTCCAATGGTACTTGAAGAATGTTTGGTCCCAGCACTCACACCCCCTAGACTTTCAGGTGCCCTTCCTTCTCTGCCTGAAGAAGGAAATAAGGTGGTGGATTCAGCAATTCTGCCTGAATACAGGACTTCCATTACAGGCTCTTCCTGCAGATCAACAGATGTACACGGATGCTTCAGATCTGGGGTGGGGGGGCCACTATGAATGGACTCAAGGTGCAGGGTCAATGGGAGCCCCGCCTCCAGAAAAACACACAAATGTCAGGGAAATTACTTCTGTTCTCCTAGCCCTGAAGGCATTCCTCCTTCTCATACATCCAGGTCCCTTCAAAATCTTCACAGACCACACCACAGTCCTGTGGTATATCAACAAGCAGGGCAAGACCAGATCTTTGCAGACTGGCCATACAAGCATGGGAGATGGCTACTGACTCCAGTATAACCTTATAAGCAGTGTACATCCCATCACAGAATAACAATCAAACGGATGCCCTCAGCAGTCTCAAAATCACAAGTGGATGTTACACAGAAGTCTTCCTGGACATAGTCCACCAATGAGCACTCCACATATAGATCTGTTTGCCTCCTCTCACAACAGACAAATACAGCTATTCTGTTGAAGTTACCCCTCCCCACAAGCTCGGAGAGTGGACGTCTTCTCAATTTCATGTAAGGGGGTGTTCGTGTATGCTTCCCCCTAATACAGAAGTTCCTGCTAAAATTTCAGCAGTACAAGCCAAAAATCTTGCTAGTGACCCCCTATTGGCCAAGGCAGCACTGGTTCTCCCTTCTAATGTCACTGGCCAAGGGCAATCAACACAAGTTGCCTCACAAGGTAGACCTCATCACACAACACCAGGGATCTCTCATCCACTCACATCTGCAAACAGTCTTACCCTGTGGGTGATACATTTCTGATCCCTTTCTTTACTCGGGAGGACATGCCATCGCTCCTGCAGGAGGCCAGGAAACCTACTACTAGGAGATCCTATTTATGCAAATGGAAAAGGTTCTCCACTTGGTGTCTTAAAAGGCAGCTAGACCCCTTTCAAGTGGATATACCTCTAGTTTTGTCCTGTGTATGAGAACTCCTAAAATCTGAAGTTTCGTATTCTTCAGTGAAAGTCCTCTTGTCTGCTGTCTCATCCTGTTTACCTCTTGATCCACCCTTGTTATCCAGATTAAAGGTGAAGCTTTTT
This sequence comes from Protopterus annectens, assembly GCF_019279795.1. Taxonomy (NCBI): domain Eukaryota; kingdom Metazoa; phylum Chordata; order Ceratodontiformes; family Protopteridae; genus Protopterus; species Protopterus annectens. Next base: position 547,986,012 of record NC_056738.1, on the reverse strand, counting down.
TCTCAAGGATGTCCTTTACATCAAACCACCACGGAAACACATACTGCCTCCTTGGGACTTGAATTTCATTCTGTAGAAACTTACTACTGCCCCCTTTGAACCAGCAGCTTCAGCCACGTTAAAAATGTGTACATGGAAAACTGTCCTAATAGTAGCCCTGACTTCACCCAGAAGAGTCTCAGAATTACTGGCTGTCACGGCTATCCCTCCATACCTCATTTTCCATAAGGATAGGGTATCCTAAAGTGGTCAATGAACTTTCCCTTAACCAATCTATCATTTACCTACATTCTTTCCTTCATCAAAGAATAACACTAAGACAGTGCTCCATTTCTAGATGATCGCAGGCAACTTTGGTTCTATCTGGATAAGACTAAGGACGTCAGAAAGTCCAACCAGCTCTGTGTTCTTTCACCCCAGGGCCCTGGGGAAAGTGGTATCCAAGCAGACTGTATCTTCTTGGATATCCAAAACTATTTACTTCTGCTATTCCATCCATGGAAGACAGTTACCACACACTGTGAAAGCCCACTCTACCAGAGCAGTGGCCTCTACAGGGGCTTTCCTAAAGGTCTAGGTACAGCCACCATCCTAGAGGCCAGCTACATGGTCCTCAGTCCACCCTTTCACTAAACACTATAAATTGGACTGCATCTCAAGAGCCAGGGCAGAATTTGTCAAAGCCAGCCTCCATGGATTCTTGGAGATTGCAACTTCTTCCTCCACACATATCACAGGTTGAGCTTTGGGACTCTCACGCACATGAGAATAGAAGGATGTAGAATGGTTGTGTAAAATCTTTTGTTGCAGTATTCCTACCTCTTATAGGACCATTTCACTTATCTGGATGGTATCTTTTCAGTTGACCTTGGACTATTGTCTGACTGGGCATTAATTATCTGAGGTTTGTGTGTGCGGATGTCACATTTATGGCCCATTGTTTATGGTCCCTGCGTGTAATGTCCCACGCACCTTACATCAGCCAGGCTAAGCTTTTGTATATGAGCCGGACGTTTGGGTCACCTGAGACAGTGGATCCCACATGTGAGAATACGGCAACATGGAAGAGAAGGACATCTATGGTTATGGTAAGATTTTACAGTATTCTTTTTTTCATTCATAAAAAATGACCTACTGATTGTACTCTTTAAAAATAGAATAACTGTAAGTTACCAAACAAATTCACATGGCTGGTACTTTGTGTTGCCTTTGTGTATGAAAAATCCCTTCCTCCTTCAATGCACAGGTATTGTAAACAGTCATCTAACCAAATGTTTAGTTCACGTATTGTAAAAATGTATGCATTTTCTTCAGATTGTAGCTCAACTGATTTTTGTTATATGTATATGTGTGTGTGTGTGTGTGTATATGTATATATATATATATATATATATATATATATATATATATATATATATATATATATATATATATATGTGTGTGTGTGTGTCTGTATATATATTCCACTGTTGTCTCTGAATACTGGAATGCTTTAAAGTCTGCCTTCAGTTGAATTTGCATATGTCTTTTGACTTGTGACCAAGTGTTCATTGCTCCACTGTACAGCGTTAATCTTTGTACATAGTTGTACCAAGGCTGGTAAAATACAGCGCAAGTTCCATTATGGTATTCGTGTCTTGTTGAAGCTATAGGTACCTACTGCCACACCTCAGTCAACTGATGCATTCTTGTTTGTTGGAAACTGTGCCTATACTTCTGTATTTAATTACACATTTAATTGTGGTTCTGTGTATGTTAAACTTAGAAATTTGAGCTTTTGTCCTCTGGCTGCTGCTGAAAATAAAGAACACCAAATGCCAAAAAAGGCACGTCAGTGAAACCAGTCTTTGCATTTGGAACATTGGTCAACCCAGTATCATTTTGCTGTTGAAAATGAGCCCACGGCAGTTGTCTAAACATAAAGTTAAAAAGTAAAGCACAATAGGGATCTATCAGAGCATGTCAGTCTAGAGCAGCAGCTTTGTCTGCAGCATGTTTTAGAAACTATATCACTGACGATATTCTAGATGCAGCAGCAGCAAGAGCGTAAGCGTAAACTAATGTTCGTACTTTCACAGCAAGCTAAAACTTGAATCCATTTTAACATGGGACAGGGCTTGACATAGCAGTGCTTTAGGGATCCTGTAGTTCTCTATCTCCTAGGGGAATACCCTGCGAATGTTTGAGATGCTATCAACATGTATACTTTACTGTTAGCCCTTCTAGAGGGAGAATCATACAGGCTACCACAGAAGTGATTCGTGACTGCCAATAAATCTTAGTAAATGTTATGAGGGTGTTGTTAATGTCCTTAGATGGGTGATAACTAGGCACTTATATTAGTGCACGAGGCTACTATGCTTCAGTGCACTCCCAATCAAATAAGGGCAGTTCCCTCTTGCTTGGTTACACCCAAGCGCACATCCCCTGCTCTTCCTGCATTTTCACTGGAAATCTCCATTTGCCGCTGGTGGAATGGCAGATGGTCATGCTGGCAATGATTCCCATCCTCTTCTATGTGACTTTGCATCACTCAAGCCATTGCTTGAACTTGGATTGTGTGGGCCATAGTTGGATCTTTATCTCTCTTTGTCAGAAAACCAGGTAGATTTAAACCTTATTTCATTTTGTTTGTTAAAACTGTGGGAAATGCATATTGTTTTTGCCTTTTCAGAGCCCTGTTACTGGCATTTCAAAAGTCAATTTATACAGGCCTAGCATTCTTAACTTCAGCTTCTTTGAATATTTTTATTTTAGTAGTCGCTGAAGGTTGGGCTTCGGGCTGGCATCTCGGCACCATAAAAAAAAAAATCTACTGCCAATCATTAGCGGACCGGAGTTCCGCTGTGGCAACCCCTAACCGGGAAAAGCAAAAAAAAGTAGCATATTTAGATTAAAATCATGAGAGATTGTTAATATAAGATGTTGTCCTATCTTACCTTCATTCTTACTTGGATGGGTTTGGAGCCGAGCTGCCAAATACACAGCTGGAAGTCTCAAACTTGGCTCGTGGCAAGGTAGGTATCCCATGATGCAGTGGTGCAACTCTCCAGATCTTGTTTGCCGCTTTACGAGGTTGGATGTGCTCTTGGCTGTGGCCAAGTGTTTTGTTTTTTGCATTTTATTAGCTTAAACTAGTTAGGATTTATACATTAGTTTACTGTGTGCTGTGAAACTTTAGCTTTAAGTATGTAGTTTAGTTTATCTCCTTTTTTCTGTTGTGTACTTTTGCTTGGCCGTCGTTTTTTTTCACTGCCCTGTACTTGTATCCCATAGTGGTGCTTTAAAAAAAATAACTGTAGTGTGTGTTTTCTAGTCTCTTAGTTGGTTAGTTCATTAGCTCTTTTAAATTAGAGAGCTAATTGTTGTCTATTTTAGTTGGGTTAGTAGAGTTAGTAGTGTTGGTGTATTCTATCTCCTGTTATACCTTTATATTTCTTAGATGTGCTGTGTTTGTTAAATTAATGTGTTTTTATATTTGTAGAAGTGGTGTGAGTTTATTTGGTGTTTTGTTATTCTTATAGGGCCTTTTTCTTCCAAACATGTCTAAAGACACTAGGGAGAAAGAACATAAGCCTTCGGACTTTAAAAATGTCAAAAATGTATCCAGAAAATGTCTATTACAGACGGGCATGTCATTTGTGTCTATTGTTTAGGAGCTGTCCATCTCGAGGAGAATTGCACTTTCTGCCACTCCTTTAGTGCACGTGTGTTGCAGAAGAGGAAAAACAAATTGATTGTCAAGGGGCTCTTGAAATCAACCTTTGAGGAAGCTGTATAGAGTGCTTCTTCTTCGACCTCTTCTTCTAAGAGAGACAAACCAACTAAAAGGCCATCTCCTGTCTCTTTTGGCTCAGTCCAAGCCCCTTGAAAAATTATCTAAAATTTCAAAGCCATCTACCTCCTCGGCTCCACAGGCTTCGGAACTGATGGAGGTGATTATTATTGACAAATCTGGTTCTTCGGCCCCAAGGTCTTCGAATCCAAAAGATACCATGTCTTGGAGCCAGTCCATTGATATTTCACCTGTTTCCCCTGCCTTGAGATCTCCCATTTTGGAGAGATCTCATTCACCAACTCTATCCTTCAGGTCCTCTAGGAGCCTATTTGATGATAACATAGAGCGGGTGGTCAACTCGGCTCTGACTCAGCAGGTTTTGGAGCCTTCTAAGACTGTTACATCCACTGTTGTTTTTCCTCCGAGCCATGCTTGATCTTCAGACCCAAAGTGCCAAGTACCACTTGCTGTAGACCCGTTGGTTTCGGGACCCCCTTTGGAGATTACAGAACCGATATTTGCTCCGACACACTGTGCCATCTGGGGTGTCTGGGAGCTAAGGTTCTCTGGTAGGCCCTGGGGGGAGGGGAACGCTCGGACTCGAACGTCTTCGGTTCTGAGCCTACCCGTCAGTGCGTCAGCTCGGGTGAGCTCTGCTCCTACATCAGCCTCTGAGCCGGTCTCTCTGGGGCTGGGGGTGGCCTCTGTCTCCTCGGAACCAGTGGGTACTGCTTTCGAGCTGAAGAGGAGTGTGCAGTCCCCCTGTACAGCTCTACACAAGGATACTGGCATTCGTCTCACCAAGGCACCGGCTACTGTCTTGGCGCCACTCCATCCACAGGACAGCAGAGATTCAGAGCCTCAGGAACCCCCATTGGGCGAACCCCTTTTTTCCGAGGCTTCCCAGAATACCCTTCTGAGGAGCCCCCTCGAAAGAGGACATGCAAGAGGAAGCATGTAGACTCCCTTTGAGTCCATCACATCAGACACTGACCTCTGAGTCAGAAGGGTTCCCATGGTCGTCCTCTGAAGATATCTTATTTGCAGATATCCTGAAGATCCTAAAACAGAGAGGCTGCTGGAAAACCATCAGCCCTTCTGATGAGGAGTTGGTGTACCTGAAGGCCTTTGGATCTCAACCTTCAGCCTCCTGAGTGTCTTGGTCAGTCGAAAGGTGTGGGAGTCGCCTGACACTACGGAACCAGTCCCACGGAGGCCGAACAAGTTTTTGTCAGCCCCCATTAGAAAAGATTTTCTTACAAAAGATCTGCCTGTAGATGCTATGGTGGTGGCAGCAGCCACCAAGAAGGAACTTTGAGACATCTTCATCAGTTCATCCTCCGAACAAAGATTCTCAAACGATGGACAGATATGGGAAGCGTGTCTTTTCATCAGTGACTTTTAACACTCCGATCGCTGAACTACCTCACACAGTTTACAAGACTACAAAGAGATCTCCTGAAAGAGCTAGGAAATACTCAACAAGGTTCATTGGCTGGGGGCTGACTGAGAAAGTCTCCTCCCAGCTGTCCACCTTAAATTCTGTCAACTACTCCATGAGACTGATATCTTATGCAGCTGATGGAGCGAGTAGGGCATCAGGTTCACGAGTTTCCTTGAGTCACTCCTGGATGCGCTTGTATAATTTTGCGGAATTTTTTAAGTCTACCTTTACTAACGCCCCTTTTGATGGTTCCTCAGTTTTTGGATCCAGAGTTAGACACACTCACCAGATGCGAGCAGGAAGGGAAAACTCTCTGTGCCGTTGGAGTACGTTTTTCAGTACCTTCACGACCTTACCCTAAAGGTCAGAAGAGTGGAAAAATGTGGTTCAAAAGATCCCAGGGAACTTTCCAAGACACACAAGGTGAATGCTTCCCCAGGGACAGAGGGGGGAGTCAACAATGGTAGATATTCTAGAGGCAGGGGGTCCACAAAACCAGGGTGATTCCTTTCGCGAATGTCCCTATCAGCACTCCTGAAGGGAGGCCCTCCTGCTCTACTTTGGAGGCAGTCGTGGGACATTTATCTTTGTACACAGAAGCCTGGCAAAGTATCACAAAAGACAAGTGGGTAAAAAGCATAATATCCAGATGAATATTCCCTTCCCTTTTGCCATCCTGTCCCACAGATCAGAACAACCCAGATGGTTCCACCCAATCTAAGGGAGCAAACAACTATAGAAATCCAAAAGTTGCTGGACAAAAGAGTAGTCCAAAAAGTCCCCACAGACCAAATAGGATTCAGAACTTATTCAAGATTCTTTTTGGTGCCAAAAAGAACAGGGGACTGAAGACCCATACTGGATCTCAGCAAGTTGAACAAATCTGTCAAAAAGTCAAAGTTCCGAATGGTGACACTGCAGTCAATACTTCCCTTCTTGGGGAAAGTCAATTGGATGTGCTCAATAGACCTCCAAGATGCATACTACCACATAAAATGGACAGAGCATCAAGGAGTCACGGTTCCGGCTGGGAGCCAGTCATTATCAGTTCCGTGCTCTGCCCTTTGGTCTCACTACAGCCCCCAGAGTGTTCAAATGCATGGCAGTAGTAACGGCTCACTTGAGATGTCTTGGATTCCACGTGTTTCCATATCTGGACGACTAGCTCCTAACTGCCACCACCAAGCATCTACTCCAACAGGCCAGGGATGTGACATTGGAAATTTTTGCTCAGCTAGGCATAACAGTCAGTTTACAAAAATCTGCCTTGTTGCCCTGTCAACATATTGCCTTCATAGGCGCAAACCTAGGCACTGTTTCTATGATGCCATGTCTTCCAGCCGACAGAATTTCAGCCCTCTGACAGCAAATACTTCACCTTCTTCCAAAGGACTAGGTAAAGGCAAAGGTAGTTCTGAAGTTTCTAGGGACAATGGCTTCAACCATAACTCTGGTTCCCCTCACCAGGATGCATACGAGGATCCTTCAATGGCTCCTGTTCTCCCAGTGGTTGCTTCAAGAACTTCCTATGTCCCATCAGATCAGAATAACGGAGTCATGCAAGACGGATCTACGGTGGTGGACTCAGTCCAATCATGTGACTATCGGGAGACCCTTTATTCCACAACAACCTGTTGATATATTGACCACAGGCACTTCCCTAATAGGAGGGGGGGCATTATCTGAGAAGGACAGTCCAAGGTATATGGCAAGACCACGAGGCCCACTTGCATGTCATTGTTCTAGAGATGACAGCAGTGCTTCTGGTGTTGCAATCACTCCACGACTCTCTTCCAGTAGGGCGATTGCAATACAATCAGACAATATGTCGGTGGTATGGTACATAAACAAGGAGGAACCAAATCATACCCACTTTGTCGAGAGGCTCTGAGAGTTTGGCAATGGACAATTTCTTCCCAACGCTTTCTAGTAGCAACGCACATCCTGGGGAAATCCACTGTGATAGCGGACCAGCTCAGCAGGGCAATATTAATGCTTCACAAGTGGTCTCTGAACCAGAACATAATTTAAGAGACTTTCCAGAAATGGGGCCAGCCTTGCTGCGATTTTTTTGTCACTCCCATGAATGCCAAGTGCAGCAGCTACTTTGCCCTAATTCCCCCTCCAGGGGAGACACTGAGAGATACACTTGTACACGATTGGCCCTCGGGACTTCTTTCTGCCTTTCCCCCATTTCCCCTCATACCCAAAGTCATCCAGAAAGCAAAATCCTTGGGAAGCAGGCTGATTCTCATTGCCCCATATTGGCCTCTGCAGATTTGGTTCCCCTTCTTCTGGCCTCATCTACAGGAGAGGTTGTGGGTTCTGGACCCAGTTCCAGACCGTCTGACACATGTCAGGAACACTTCATCCTTCTGTCCACACCCTCAACTTGACAGCATGGCTGCTGTACTTCCCAATTTAGTCAGGCTTCAAAACTTCATTCCAGCAGTCGAACACATATTGATGTCCTCTCATAAAGTTTCTACTAGAAAACTATATACTAGCAAGTGGGAAAGATTCTCACTGGGCACAAACTAGAAACCTTGACCCTTTTTCTATGCCAATTCAGTCCATTTTAGAATTTCTTGCAGAACTCTTCCAGCAAGGCTCAGCTGCAGCAACTTAGAGTTCAGCTGGCTGCAATTTCAAATTTCCACATGGTGACCATTCTCATAACCTAATGTCTCACAGGTTGTGTAAAGCATTTTTAAAAGGCACTTCCTTATTGAGACCTCCTTTTAAAGAAACACTTTCTCCTTGGGATTTAAATTTTGTCCTATCTCAACTAACATTGCCACTGTTCGAGCCCTCTTCATCTTGTGACCTCAGATTTCTTTCCTGGAAGACCATCTTTTTTTAGTAGCTGTAGCATCTGCCAGAAGAGTTTTGAGTTGCAAGCACCATCAATCAAACCTCCTTATCTGGTCTTTCATAAGGATAGGGTATCGCTGCGAACTAATCCGTCCTTTATACCGAAGGTCTGCTCTCAATCCAGTATCAATCAATCCATTGAGCTCCCGGTGTTTTTCACCAATCATAGCAACAAAGTAGAGTATAAACTCCACCAACTGGACTTGCATAAACAGCTCAGATTCTATTTACATAGAACTAAAGATTTCAGGAAATCTGATCAATTATTCATCTCCTTCTCTGAGGCAAAAAAGGGTATGCCAGTATCTAAAGTCACCCTTTCAAATTGTATCATCTTTATCTACACCTCCAATAATGGACAGTTACCATTCAGAATTAGAGGTCACACAACCAGAGCACTAGCTACATCCTCAGCTTTTCAGGCCAGAATGTCTATGGACAGTATTTGTGCTGCAGCTACGTGGGCCAATCCTCATACGTTTGTCACTCATTACAAAGTGGATTTGGCCTCCAGGGACAGGGCATCCTTTGGTTCCACTCTGCTCAAATGTGTACTCCCATGAGCCACCCAGGAAAAAGGTGCTAGGGACGCTGTCCCATCCAAGTAAGAATGAAGGCAAGATAGGACAACATAACATAAAGAAGTTATGTACTCGCCATAACATTCCATGTTTGTTGTCCATCTCGCCATTCATTCTTATGACCCCTCCCTCCTTCCCCCGTCCAAGGACCCCCTAGAGGACCTGGTGGTGTCCTTTTACTCTGCTTGTTTCCCCCTTAAAATGGGGTCATACCTATATATTACTCATTAGTACTGTTAGCAGCAAACAAGGTCTGGAGAGTTGCACCACTGCATCATGGGATACCTACCTGGCCACGAGCCACGTTTGAGACTTCCAGCTGTGTATTCGGCCGAGTCAGAGCTGAGGATCGGCTCCGAACCCATCCAAGTAAGAATGAATGGTGAGATGGACAACAAACATGGACTGTTATGGTGAGTACAGAACATTTTTCATTTGGATATCTTATTTAAGTTTGACTTTTTTTAACTCTTCACATTTTTTACATAAAGGATTTGTGAAAATAGTAAATAGTATTAACAATTTTTTCTTAATGTTTGTTCTTCATAAGATGTTTATATTTTAATATTTCTTCTTTATTTTAGACTCCCAGTTCTGGGTATTATGCCTTTCAGATATGCGCTGGTTGCGGAATCAAGTGGTTGCACCCCTGACAGAGGAGCTGGTTTTCCGGGCTTGTATGTTACCTATGCTGATACCTTGCACAGGACTCGGTTATGCTATTTTCACCTGTCCTCTATTCTTTGGAGTTGGTAAGTGCATTTACATACATCTGGAATTAGTAATTCTACACTGAAGTGAAAAGAATAGGTTTTGCGCTGTCTTAAACTATTTTGCCATGTTAAAACCACATGCTTAATGCTTGCAACTTGATCAGTCCAATTTTCACATACTTCCTTAACAGAGCATACAACATTAAGTGTTTAGGATTTTGTAATTCACATTCTCTAAATGCATATAAGCAAGTTCTGGCATAAAAATTCCTTGTCTGTTTAAAAATTGGACAGTAGTTTCTTAGGGAGCAGTTTTTATAGATCTCACTAGGACCTTTGCCCACTTTGAAGACTCATTTTAAAAGCCCTGAGTATAACTACTGGGATAGCTGCATTTCATAAAGTAAAGATATGTTTAAATAGATAGTCTTTACTGTGCAACCCTCCCTTTGTTGTATTAATGTGGCTATGAAATTGTATTTCTGGAATGTGTCAGGAGCTGTGTCATTTAAATATAATTGCCATGTTTAATTGTATCCCACTGCATTTTTTTTAAAATATTTATTAGGAAATCCAATAGACCTCATGTTAGCAGCATGTTTTGAGAGCATTTTAAGGATTCTAGGAGATTTGACGGTCAGCATATCCAGACTGCCCAAGCTGACAATTCCAAAATTTATGGATTGTAAATACCCAATAATGTATAAAGCAGTTGAAATGAAGTAATGATTTAAGTCATCTACATCTCCATTTGTTATACTTTTAAGATGGACCTTGTTTTACTTAGAGGTAGCTTAGCCAGTTTAGGCCTACTGTTACTAAATTCAGTTTTGACCACTGTCGCTTTCATGTCTAGGACATGGTAAGAGTTTTCATGGGTTCTGTTCAAGCAGCTCTATTTTATACGAACACATCACTATAGAGACTTGTAACTTGTATACAAATTAACAACTATGGGTTACGCATGTTCTTTCTCTGGCTGCTTCTTCAAAATGGCTCTAGGGGATGCACCTGTCAGGAACTTATACGTGGACAGCACAGCCTTGTGTGCTTCTTAAAGATATAACATACATACTCTTACCCTATGATCTACATCCTCCCTCTTTGAGAAATAGATCATTAATTGTTAATAGACTATTTGGCATGTAGAAATCACATATAGTCATGCATTATACAATGCTAAATATATATATGTAAATAGAATCAAGTCCACCTTGCTGTGTATTTCACACTAGGCTTGGATATTTGTCCATAATGTGTGACATAAAACTGGGAATTAGATTTAGCAACTGGAACAGTTTCTGCAAAATTGACTTGTGGAATGTACGAATCATTTTCTGAAATGGAATCAGAATTTTAGATGCATTCTGGTCTGGAAACAGTGTCTTATTCACTCCATTTCTGTGATGCAGACTCTAAATCAATGTTGTGATTGCAATGATGATAATGATTCTGGTACAGGAAGAGGTCTGAGATTCCTCCTATACTCCATATCCTCAGAGTTTACGAAGTAGGATCGCTGCTCAGCACAGATGCCTGTAATCTGTCATATTTGATCAAAACCTTTTGTTTGAATTTGTACCGTCTCTCCTTCCCTCAATGGACAAAGTAATCTGCTCGATCTGTTTTAACTAGTTTTCTGGATATTATGCTTCTTAAACAATTGAGCCTTGATAGTTTTATTGTTCTTGGATTTAGGCTGCAGCAAACATGAAGAAATAGATAACGTAGTTCTAGTTTGCCTGGAAAGTAGTCTTTGAGCATGTGAGCCAAGAATATAATCACAGGGTGTGTTTCTGAGATTAAGGAGATTCAAGAATACATCGGTATTGTCACACTTTGACCTTTTAAGTAATTGCTTTGCACTCTCCACTGCTCATTCAGCTAGACCATTGGACTGAGGATTTTCAGGGCGACTAGTGACCTGTACAAAGTCCCATTCTTTTGCAAATTTCTGAAACTGGGTAGTGAAATGAGTACCGTTGTTAGAAAAATATCTGTGTGGACTTCCATGAACTGACAAATGACGTTTCAACTTAGTAATAGCAGTGGAAGTTAGGTTAGGTAGTAGCGCATTCCCCAGTCCAATTCAAATAAGAGTCTACCAAACTAAGTAGTGTTGATTGTTCCACTCAAAGATATCAGTAGCTACAGTAGGTAGACCAAGGTAGTTCAGGAACTGGACTTAGCTGAAGTGGTTCTCTTTGTAAATGTGATTTTGTAATATTGCAGACTAAACAAGAAGATAGTACTATCAATGTCTCTTGGTAGTAAAGGCCAAAATACTAATTCTTTTGCTCTTCTCTTAGTGGATGTGGACCCGGAGTGACCACAATGCAAAGTATGGGTGTATTCTTGTATGTAAGCAGGAACAACAATTTTAGGACCGTTGAAAATAATGCCATTTTCCATCTACAATTCATCTCTGTAAGAAAAGTACATTTACACTTCAGGTGGTACACTAGATTGCTTTGATGGCCATCCAACATTAATATAGTGATTGAACTTCTGTAAAATTAGATCAGTCTGAGTGTGGTCTGTTAATTCATCAAGTCTAGTGGTAGAAAAATTATGCTTTGACATCACGTCAAAGTCAAAAGTCTCTGCGTCAAGCTGTTCTGTTGAATTTCTGGGTGATCTGGATAAGGTATCAGCCAGATAGAGCAGTTTGCCTTTTGTGTAGACCATTTTGAAATTGTACTTTTGCAATTTGAGCATCGTTCTTTACAGTCTCACTGGAACAGAATGCATAGGCTTCTTTAGAATAGTAACTAGATGTTGATGGTCAGTTTCAGTTTGAATAACTCTACCATAAATATAGTCATGAAACTTGGAACATGCAAATACTATTGCCAAAAGCTCCTTTTCAATCTGAGCATACTGCATCTAAGCTTGGGTTAGTGTTCTAGATGCATAGGGTACTGGTCTGCCCTCTTAAAGTATGACCACACCTAGACCAAATTTTGAAGTATCACAGGAAAGAGTAACTGGTTTATTCACATCATAGTATCTTAACATAGGTGGGGTGGCAGTTTTTTGCTTGAGGTCTTCAAATGCGTTCTGGTGCAGTTCCAACCATGACCATGCAATGCTTTTGCGTGTGAGCTCTCTTAAAGGTGCTGTCAGCTTACTGAAGTCTGGTATAAATTTGCCTAAGTAGTTGACCATGCCCAGAAAACGCTGTAAAGCTTGTACATTGTCTGGTGTTGACATTTCAAGAATAGCTGCTTGCTTGGTTGGGTCTGACCTCAAGCCTGTGCAGGTAAACAAATGACCTATGTATGTACGTCTGGAAGTCTGAATTTACATATCAGAGGATTGAGCTTCAAGTTTACTTCATGTGCTCTGTCTAGAACTTTCTTGAGGTTTCTGTCATGCTCTGCTTCACCATTGCCTCCAACCAGTAGATCGTCTACTATTATAGCCCAGGGATAATGATGATTTGCGATCAAGCATCACTTGGCAAAACAAACTCTTTGCATCCAAAACAGAAAATACAGCAGCATTCGGTATTAGAGCTGCAACTTTGACTGTGCGCTTTGGATGATACGGTCTTTTTAATGCTTTGTTCAGATTTCTTGAGTTTATGCATATTCTGATTTCATCTGAGCCGTTTTTATGGGCAGCTACCATGGACGACACCCATTCATTTGGTTCTGTGACTGGACAAATCACACCTTGCTGCACTATTTTATCCAGCTGAGCCTTCACTTTATGTTGCATAGCTATCAGAACTCTTCTTGCTGATCTGACTACTGGAGTGACCTCTGGGTCTAACTTTATGGAATACATAACTGGAAGTTTGCTTAACTTGTCATCGAAAACATCAGCATACTCTGAGAAAATGGCTTCGGAGAAATTAGAAATTGGAACTGCATTTATGTGATGAACTTCTTTAACAAAAGAAAGCAGATTCTTTCTCAGACTTTGAGACCCAGTAAAGATTGCACTCATCCTTCGGACTACATAGAATAACAAGTTGTAACAGTTCTCTGCCAAATAAGGTGAAAGCATCTCTGAACTTTCGGTCTGAATTTCTTCACCTCCATAAGCAACAAGTCTCGCACTACTGGTTGCATTGAGTTGCTCATTAGTTTTCACTCTAGCGAATGTGTCTGCTGATATAACATTACAGTTTGAACCAGTGTCTACTTTGATCTCTGTGTATCTTCCATTAATCTGGACAGTACAAAATACTTCACTTCTTGTTAATAAGTTCACTTCATCAACTCCTTTACCAAGCACTGATACACCATCTACATAGAAAGCTGACTGCTTCAGCTCTACTTGATCAACTGCTTTTTTGTGCGACTTTTCTTTACAAAGGAGGCTTACTTGATTTACAGAACTTTTGGAAATGGTTCCATTTTTTACATTTGTGGCATTGCTGGCTATATGCTAAACATTTCTCTCTTTTAGACTCGTAACTTGCACCACAATTGCATCAGTTAACAATAAAGCTAGATTTGGGTTTTGCTGATTCATGCTTGTATTGCACTGAGCTGGTGCTTGCACCCTTTTTAAAACTTTCTGGAAAGCCTTGTGCTTTCTTTGGAAATCCTGTAGTTGCCACGTGCTCAGGCCTGCTTTTATTTGCCACGTGTTGCTTACTATCTACATGTGCTCTGGAGCCAACCGAAATTACACTCTTGTCGCTCGCAAGCATACTTGTGTGTTTTTCTGTCACCTCATGGATTTGACAAATATGGCTTTGCTGAGCATTAAATTATGGTCAGGAAGCAAAATCTTTCTCAAAGCACCATTGTTAATACCACATACAAGCCTGTCATCCTTTAAATCACCAAAATGACATGTTTTAGCTCTGTTTCTCAAGTCCGTTATCTTCTTTCGGCTTTTCCCGGTTACAGGTCGCCACAGTGGATCACCTGTCTGCTCTTGATTGGCAGTGGAGTTTTATGGTGTCGAGTTGCCAGCCTGGCGCCCAACCTTCCACAGAAGGCACGCACACACTCACACCTAGGGCCAATTTAGAGTGTCCAATCCACCTACAGCATGTCTTTGGGATGTGGGAGGAAACCGGAGCACCCGGACGAAACCCACGCGACCACAGGGAGGACATGCAGACTCCACACAGAAGGCACCCCAACCAGGGATTGAACCAGGGAACCTTGTGCTTATATTAGCTGCAAATGTTTCCCTTGGTTTCTGATCTTTCGTGAAACCACAAAACACTACACCTACCAGGAAAAATGAATAAATGAACGACAAAGCTGAAAATGGGGAAACCAATATTTTACTGTATAAAAGACTGTAAAAATATACAAAAGTAAGAGCTTTTGTAAGGCACACTGACCAAACTTCATCAGACAATAACAATAATAATAACAATAATTGTCTGATGAAGTTTGGTCAATGTGCTTTATGAAAGTGCTTACTTTTGCATATTTTTACTGAGTCTTTTATACAGTAAAATATCTGTTTCCCCATTTTCAGCTTTGTGGTTCATTTATTCATTTTTCTGATCTCTCGTGTAAAACAAATGCCTCTGTAATGTAATATTCATCTGGGGGTTGCACATTTCTCTGAACTTGCGCTTCAGACACTCAGGATCTTCCCTTGACTCAGCATCTTCCCTTGACTCAGCTTTTACAAAATATGGCTGTCTGCACCTTCTCTTTCATATACTGCTGGTGCATACACAAATGAAAGCACTCTTTCAATGGCCTCTGACCCTGCTTGTTTTAGCAAAATGAATGCCCTGGTGCATGCATCTCTGTCAGCATAAGCTGCTTGTATAAAAATATGATACTTTTGCTCAAATATTCAATTTTCTGCAGTATTCTGATCAAATAGAATTGGTGGGGGCTTTTGAAGTCCATCTGTCATACTAGCACATACCAGCTAAGGGTTTTGCAAATAAGCAGAAACATACAGACATGTACATATGCCAGAAACTAATGCCAGTAATTGTCCAATGTCTCTGCGCTCTGAACGTCTATGTTTGTTGGGTTTTTCAGAATTATGCGAATGAACAAACCTGTAATACTTTTGAATAACTAGACTTTGCAAAATAAACTTCTCTGGCGTTTTAGTGTTTTTGTAATATCGTTGGAACGGCAAAAATGCTTGCTAAAGTTACTTACCATCATTTTAAGAAACATTAGAGAATTTTACGATGTGACTGAACAACTCACGAGCACTGTAATGCTCTTGAAATGTCCTCTTTTGTAAGAAAACACATCTTATCAGTGTAAGAAACATGTCAAGTAACTGCACAGTGAGAATAAATCAATCATCAGTTACCCAAAACTCAGTATTTATTTTATTTTACATTTGTTTATAAGGAAAGTCCGACTGGACACAGGTCCATTTTCAGTGGAGCCCAGGGAGAAAAGCTCCAGTGCAGTACATTACAAAGGATACAATATGGCAAGATAAGAAGGAAAGCATCACATCACACAGGAAATAATAGAACCGAACATGCATAGCAGAACTTAATTGTTAAAATATCAAAAGGTGAGTCAGTACCATATAGTACATACAATTGTGAATATCTGAAAGATAATTTTTTATTACTTTCAAAGTGATTGCACTTTTCAGATTGTTGTATACAAGTATTGGCAATGTCCCCAAAATGGCGGTACCTTGCTAGGCAACTCCTATACAGTACAAGAAGTACTCTATAATGGTGGCAGTTTGCAAATAGACAAACCCAGCACAAGAAACATTTCAAAATGGCTATACTTGACTGTATTTCAAGAAATAGTTGCACTTTGTACAGAATAAACTCTTCGAAATACATACACAGTAATAAGCACACTCTGTAAGCACTTTTACACGCTTGAGATACTTTGAATAACTTTTGATGTTCTTCGTGTTTCACTGTTGTAGTCATCACACTTGGGTTATCTGCCTGCAGAGGTAGCCCTCAGACAGCCGGAATACCGGAGTCTTGGGATTTCTGTGTCGGATGCTGTCGCCTCTTCCATGACGTCAGGTCGTCGGGTATAAAACAGGCAGCCGACGCCATTACATCAGTCTTTCTTGCCGAAAAGGAGCCCAAAGCAGAAGCAGTTTGCAAAGTCGGCCACTACCTGAAATTTTCATTTTTCGAGTTTCAAACCTGAAATCTTCTAAAGCTAAGTACCCAGTTGGGGGGATCCTTTTTTCTTGCCCTGACCGATGTCAGAAAAAGTTAACAATTGTCTTGCCTGTGGAAAGCAAATACCTCACAGAGATTTCCATTCTTACTGCATAACCTGTTTAGGCCTAGACCATGACGTCCCTCGCTGTCTGTTTTGTGCCTTGTTTAACGCCGAACCATTCGTTGTCAGGTTATCTTTGTGGCTAAATTCTTTTGCTGTCGTTCAGCATATTCCAAAATGGCTTCAATAAGCCATCCGACTACCGATCTTCTGAAAAAAATGTAAAGATAAAGACAGAGACAGACCACTTAGGTCCAAAACTGCTG
Source organism: Protopterus annectens (assembly GCF_019279795.1). Classification (NCBI taxonomy): domain Eukaryota; kingdom Metazoa; phylum Chordata; order Ceratodontiformes; family Protopteridae; genus Protopterus; species Protopterus annectens. The sequence goes on along the minus strand of NC_056738.1, from coordinate 547,969,190 downwards.
ACGACGCTTCCATTAAGCTAGTCGCCAGTCCGTCTGTGCTCAGTGAGGCGCCATTGCAGCCCCTGATGCCCACTTCTACAGATTTGCAGGCCTCTGCTGAGACCCATTCAAAGTCTGGTATGCTGTGAGATGCTTCGACTATGGAACCTGCAGATGTCTCTACCTTGGATTGGTTCCAAGCCACTGTGCAGGCACTGGCTTCTGAGGGTGTATTCCGACCTAATGATGTTCGAATTAAACTGACAACTTCGTTTTTAGCTAAAACTACTGAGTTTCTCAGGCCCAGAATACGCACTACGCCTAGAAAACCGACGACCAAAGTGCATGCTGAAGCTCCCATGCCACAAAAACAAATGCTTAGAATGGCTAAAGACCTTATTACCCTAATTAGGGGAAGCCAGCCTTCCCCTGCCAAGAGACAAGAATTGAGTTTCATTCTATTCTACAGACCAGGAGTCCGATGACTCTGACCCTTCTGATTATCAGGAACATACCCTTATCAACCTATGAGGATTGAGATGCAGAGGAATCCATTCCCCCTGCCTCCCCTCCAGATGATTTTTCTTTTGGTGAAATCTTGCATACTTTGAGAGAGCATTTCTGCTGGGAATTTCAGGACTACCCTCAGTCCAAAAAGACTCAGAGAATTTTTAGAGTTGCCTCAGCACAGGCCTCTAGCTATACCCCCTGTTCTTGGTGTTGTAGATGATGTCTTCATGGAATCTAGTCTTACTCCAGACACTTTACCACCACCCCTAGAAAACCTGACTGGTACTACAGAGCACCTGATTCTCTCATTTCTCTTTTAAGAATCCCACTGGGGATCCAGAGACCATTTCCCAAGGACCTAAAGGTATTAAGGCTACTGCAGCCAAAAACCCTACCCCTTCAGACAGGGATTCCAGAGATTTAGACAGATGAGGGAAAGAAGGTATATACCTCTGCAACTCTTGCCATCAGGGCATTAAATTGCCAGTTTCACATGTTGAAGTACCAGCAGCGTATTATGGAACTAATTAAACAAAAAATGGTGTTACTTCCTGATTGTGCAGTAAATAAAGATTTGCAAGAGTTAATGCATTCTGCAAACCAAGTTAGTAAACATACTTTGCAGTGTGGTTTTGGTTCCTTAGAAGCATCTTGTTGGGCTGCAGTCACTGGGTCTGTACTGAGAAGGCATGTTGGCTGAAGGAACAAACCTTGCTAGATCATGTCAAATCAAAATTACTAGACGTTCCTTTAAATAAGAACTGTTTAGCACCAAGGCAGAAGAGGTCCTTAAAAAGATGGAAGAAAAAGCTAAATTTGTGCAAACTGTTAAAGAATTCTTACAAGTGCAGCCACCTAAATTCAGTAGGCATTGGCCTTCTAAAAACTGGTCCTTTCCAGCCCCTTCCAGGCCTTCTCAGTCCAAACCCAGGGGAAACAGACCACCCAGTCTACAGTCTCAGGGTATGCAGAGATCTAAACAATAGAGTGCCCCCACCTCAAAAACAGGGAGTGGTAAGCCACCCCCTTATGGAAAAAGTTCACAATGACTTTTCAGTTATCCTTCCCAGCCCTGCCCAAATGTTCTTCGTGTTTCACTGTTGCAGTCATCACATTTGGGTTATCTGCTTGCAGTAGCCCTCAGTCGGACTGATTATCAAAGTCTTGGGTCCTGCGTTGGTTGCTATCTCATCTTCCATGACATCAGGTAGTCAGGGGTATAACTCATGCAGCCGATGCCATTACTTCAGCCTTTCTTGTCATGCAGTGCCCGAAGCAGAAACAGTTCGCAAGTGCCGGTCGGCCGACTCCTGAAATTTTCGTCTTCGAGTTTCAAATCCGAAGTCTTCAACTAAGCTAAGTACCTCGTTGGGGATCCTTTTTCTTACTCTAAACTGATGTCAGTAAAAGTTAACAATTGTATTTCTTGTGGAAGCAAATACCTCATAAAGATTTAATTCGTACTGCATTCCTTCCTTAGGCCCAGACCACGACACACCTTGCTGTCGATTTTGTGCCTTATTCAAACCTCATACTATTCGTCGTCTGTTCATTTATGCATCTAAATATTTTGGTACTCTGTTCAGTTAATCAAAAATGGCTTTGGTAAGCCACCCGACTACCGACATTCCGAAAAAATGCAAAGGTAAAGAGAGAGACAGACCGCATAGGTCCAAAGCTGCCGACAACGCTTCTCCTAAGCTAGTCGCAAGTGAGTCACTTTGGCAGCCCCTGATACCCGCTACTTCAGATTTGCAGGCATCTACTGAGACCCATTCGGAGTCCGGTATGCCGTGAGATACTTCTTCGACTGTGTAACCTGTGGATGTCTCTACCTTGGATGGATCCGGAGCCACTGTGCAGACACCGGCTTCTGAGGGTGTATTCAGGCCTACTGACTTGCATATTAAACCGATGACATCTTCTTCTTCAAGGCCTGAAACTCGATCCATGCCTAGAAAACAGACGCCCAGACCGCATGGTCAGGCCCCTATGCCTAAAAAACAAATGATAATAATGGCTGAAGACCTTATTAATCTAATCAGGGGAAGCCACCCTTCCCCCCCCCCAAGAGACCTAGGACTGATTTTCCTTCTGATTCTTCTGAAAAGGACTCTGAAATTTCTGTTTTCTCTGGTGACCAAGATTTAACCTTCTCTACCTATGAGGATTCTGATGCAGAGGACTCTCTTCCCTCTGCTTCCCCTCCAGAGGATTTCTCTTTTGGTGAAACATTGCATACTTTTCGGATGCATTTCTGCTGGGAAAGCCAAGATTACTCTGACTCCAAAATTAGACTTAGGGAATTCTTACTCCTGCCTCAACACAGGCCTTTAGCTATCCCTCCTGTACTGGACATTTGTAGATGATGCCTTCTCGGAATCTAGCCTAGCCCCTGACACTTTGCCTCCTGCTCCAAGAAAACCTGATGGGTATTACAAGGGTACCTGACTCTCACAAGTTCCTCTTTGAAAATCCTACTGCAGATCCTGAGACCATTTCACAGGGGACCCAAGTGCATTAAGGCTACTACTGCCAAAAATCCTCCCCCCTCTGATAGAGATTCCAGGGCGCTGGATAGATGGGGTAAGAATGTATACACTTCTGCAACTTTGGCCATTAGGGCTTTAAGCTGCCAGTTTCATATGTTAAAGTATCAGCAGCATATTATTGGATTGCTTAAACAGAAAATGATGATTCCTGACTGTGCTGAAAATAAAGAATTACGGGATGTAATGCATTCTGCTGAACAAGTTGGAAAACATACTTTGCAATGTGGTTTTGTTTCATTAGAGGCATCTTGCAGGGCTGCTATCACTGAGTCTGTACTTAGAAGGCATGCTTGGCTTAAGGAGTGATCTTTGCCAGATCATGCTAAAGCTAAATTACTGGATGCCCCTTTAAACCAAGACCGCCTGTGTGGCAACAAAGGAGAAGAAGTACTTAAAAAGATGGAGGAAAAAGCTAAATCTATGCAAACTGCTAAAGATTTCCTGCAAGTACAGCCTCCCAGATTTAGTAGGCATTGGCCCTCTAAGAATTGGTCCTTTCCTGCCTCTTCCAGGCCTTCTGAGTCCAAACCCAGAACCAGCAGAACTCCCAGGCTTCCGTCCCAAGGTACTCACAGGCTTAAGCAGTGGGGGGCTCCCACTTCCAAAGCAGGGAGTAGTAAGACTTCCCGTGTGGTAAACTGTCTCAATGACTTAACTTTAAATCTTCCAAGCCCTGCTCAACTGACTTCCTTTAGGGGGAAATATTGCCCTGCATGCAAAAATTTGGGAACTCATTACCCAGGACAAATGGGTTTTAAATATAGTTTCCAAACGATACAGATTCCACTTCCACTCCTTACCAACGCCAAACGTTTGGCCAGACCTACCCCCCAAATCAGTGGGCAGTGGCTCAAAAGAAAGTTCTCTCTTTTAAGCATCAGGGCTATTCAACCTGCCCCAGAAGAATGGGGGCAAGGTTTCTACTCAAGACTTTTCCTGGTACCCAGAAAAGACAATTCCTGGCATCCTATCCTGGACCTGTCTATCCTAAACACATTTTTGGTAATCCCAAAATTCAAGATGCTAACCCTTCATCAGCTGCTTCCCATGCTAGGCAAAGATGCCTGGTTGGCAACACTGGATTTAAAGGAAGCCTACCTGCACATCCCAATAAGGGAATCTTGCAGAAGATACCTACACTTCAGAGCAGGCTACATGCACGATCAGTTCTCTGCACTGCCCTTTGGCTTATCTACTGCGCCCAGGGTATTCACAAAGTGCCTAGCCCCAGTTATTGCATTTTGCAGATAGAGAAATATTCAAATATACCCATACCTGGACGATTGTCTAATTCAGACAGAAAGCCAGGACGTACTATTAAATCATCTGGCATTTGTAAAGAAATTGCTTACTTCTCTGGGGTACACCATAAACGAAAATAAATTGCATCTTGTACCCTGCCAACAAATTGTATTCCTGGGAGCAAGCTTGAATACGACTTCCCAGATGGCCTACCTCACACCAGAGAAACAAGTTCATTTGACAGTCTACTTCAAGCTACTGGCCACAAAGACCCAACTATCTGCAAGGAAAATACTGCAAGCCCTGGGGTTCATGGACTCTTGCATTCTACTAATTCCATATGCAAGACTGCATATGGGGAAACTGCAATGTCATCTAGAAAGCCGATGGTGTCAACATTCTCAGGATCTAGAATCAATGATTCCTATTATACCTTGTCTACAGATAGTTCCTTTGGTGGGCAGAGGCTGCCACCAAAACAAGGCACTGCCATTCACTCTACCCCCTGCCCGCCCAAACCCTAACATCAAATCTATCAGACTATGCATGGGGGGCGCACTTGTCAGGCAGTGCATTCAGGGCAAATGGAAACCAAGTCAAATGCACCTGCATATCAATAAGAAAGAAGTGTTAGCTGTACAGAATGCTCTGGCAGCCTTCAAGGACCACATTCTTCCAGGACAATTATTGGTAAAGACGGACAACAGCACTGTTATGTGGTACATAAACATGCAGGGGGGAACCCACTCATACCCTCTCTGCAGACTAGCCATGGCTCTGTGGAACACAGCCTTGAGCTACCCAGTGCACCTACAGGCTCAATTCCTGCCAGGAATGCTAAATACACTGGCAGACGACTTGAGAAGAAATCTCATGGACCCACACGAGTGGAAACTGGAACCAAAGATATTCAACATGTCGAGAAACAAATGGGGGAGCCCGGAGATAGACCTGTTTGCCTCCCCCCAGAACTACAAATTGGACAAATTCTGCACAAGGACTCCCCACAAACAAGCTTGGAAAGTGGATGCACTGTCCTTCACCTCAGTTTGTCTTTCCCCCCCTGCCTCTCCTCTCCAAGGTACTACTAAAGGTTAAACAGGACAAACCAAGGACAATACTGATTGCACCAGACTGGCCACGCCAACACTGGTACCCCCTCTTGCGCAGTGTGTCACTGCTGGCACCATGGCACCTGCCTCAGACCCCTGCCCTGCTGTCCCAACAGGAGGGCCAGATTCTGCACCCACAGTTTCAAACCCTGAACCTTGCAGCGTAGCTAATTACCTGATCCTCTCCATTACCATCCCTCAGTAAGCAGGTGATGGATGTCATTCTGGAGGTAAGGAGGCCTAGTACTAGAAAATCCTATGCTGAAAAATGGAGAGATTCTGTTCCTGGAGCCAAACTCAGCGGATGGGCACAGCAGCACCCAATTTACCTCATATTCTTCGATACTTAACTGAGATGCTTCACAAGGGCCTTTCCTTTTCCTCCATTAAAATTCATGCCTCAGCCATTTCAGGTCATTACAATACAGAACCACCCCTTTTCTCACATCCACTGTTGAAGCAAATTCCTCAGAGGGACCAAAAACTTAAGACCACCCAGGAGAGCCTCTACTTCAGCCTGGGACCTTAACTTTGCATTGGAAAAGCTCATTCTACCTCCCTTTGAGCCAGCTGCAGATGCAGAGTTGAAATTCCTTTCTTGAAAAACAGCCTTCCTTCTAGCCGTTACATCAGCAAGAAGGGTGTCTGAATTACAGGCCCTCATGGCAGTTGAGCCTTTCATCATCTTTCATGCGGACAGGGTGTCCCTCAGGACCAATCCCTCCTTCATGCCCAAGGTGGTATCCAGTGTGTCCCTTAATCAGTCCATTCATTTGCCAACCTTCTTTTCTAATCCACAGGACAAAGGAGAATGAGTACTGCACTCCTTGGATGTGCACAGACAACTTAGATTTTACTTGGACAGGACTAAGCCTCTCAGGAAATCTGAACAGCTGCTGGTTGCATTTGCTGCAGGGGCAGAGGGAAAGGCCATTTCAAAGCAAACCATTTCTAAGTGGATAGGCCATTGCATTCATTTCTGCTATAAGCACCATGGAAAACTTACCCCACAGGGGGATAAGACCACATTCAAACAGGGCTGCATCTACCTCTACAGCCTTTCTTAGAGTTGTCCCTACCAGGGACATCCTAGAAGCTGCTACCTGGAGTTCTGTACATACCTTCACCAAACATTTCCACTTGCCAATTTTTTCTAAATCCAGAGCTGGCTTCGTCACTGCAGTCTTGCAGGGCATTATAGCTGGTCGTAATGCTATCTAATTACCTCCTCCCATCCTTAGCTTTGGGAATCTACTCAAATGTGATGACTGCAACAGTGAAACACGAACATAGTACAGTTGTGTACACTTAACATAAATGTAGATGTTCAAGTGTATTCACTGTTGCAGTCCTGGTTACCCTCCCTCCAGCCCCCTGACTTCTATTGACTGTACCACTATTCTTGTTTACTATGCTTAAAGCTTTTTGGTGTGTATGATTTTTTGTTCGAGGTGTAACTTTGTATATAATGCTTCCCATTATGGGGGCACCTAACATCTGGGGCAAGAAAAACTGATGTAATGGCATCTGATGCATGCTTTATACCCCTGACTACCAGACGTCATGGAAGATGAGACAGCAACCGACTCAGGACCCAGGACTTTGATAATCAGGCCGACTGAGGACTACTGCAAGCAGATAACCCAAATGTGATGACTGCAACAGTAAATACACTCGAACATCTACATTTATGGTAAGTGTGCACAACTGTACTTTACTTGTGACCCTAGGAGGAAAACTTGCCCTTCATGCAGAAAACTGGATATCCATTACTCAGGACCGATGGGTCCTAAACATTGTATCCCAGGGGTACAGATTCTATTTCTATTCACTGCCAACCCCAAGCGGGTTTCAAGACCTTCCTCCAAACCAGTGAGCAGAGGCTCAAAAAGCAAGTACTTTCCCTGCACAATATCAGCGCTATTCAACCTGTTCCAGTAGAACAAAGGGGACAGGGTTTCTACTCCAGACTGTTATTGGTGCCCATAAAAGAGGGCTCTTGGCACTCAGTCCTGAATCTGTCAATTCTAAACACCTTTCTGGTGGTCCCAAAATTCAGAATGCTTACCCTGCAACAGCTTCTCTCTATGCTAGCCAAGGATGCCTGGTTAGTCGCCCTAGACTTAAAAGAAGCTTATCTGCACATCCCCATAAGGGAGTCTTGCAGGAAATATCTATGCTTCAGGGCAAGCTCTATGCACGATCAATTCTCTGCACTTCCCTTTGGCTTATCTACTGCACCCAGAATATTCACAAAGTGCCTGGCTCCAGCCATTGCATACTGCAGGCAGAGAAATATGCAAATTTTCCCTTACTTGGAAGATTGCCTGATTCAGGTGGACAGTCAGGAATTGCTACTTCAGCACTTGGCATTTGTAAAGACTCCTAACTTCATTGGGGAACACCAGCAACGAAAAGAAATCACAACTGGTGCCCAGTCAAAAAATTGTGTTCCTGGGAGCAAGCTTGAACACATCTTCCCAGTTGGCATTTTTCACGCCAGAAAAGCAGGTCTATTTGACCAACTACTTCAAACAAATGGCCACCAATACCCAGCTATCTGCAAAGAAAATACTGCAAGCCCTAGGGTTCATGGCCTCATGAATTCTGCTAATTCCATATGCAAGACTGCATATGAGCAAACTTCAGTGGTACTTAAAAAGTCTTTGGTGCCAACATTCTTAGGACCTGGACACAGTCATTCCTATCATACCTTGTCCAAGGGCAGAGTTCCTTTGGTGGGCAGAAGCATGCAATCACAGCAAGGGACTGCCTTTCACTCAACCGCTCGCCACCCAAACCCTCACAACAGATGTATCAGACTATGCATGGGGTGGCTCACATGGCAGGCAAATGCATTCAGGGCAAGTGGAGCCCAGGACAAGATGTTCTTCGTTCCATTTATTGCACTCCTCTAACTATTGGGTAGTCCGCTGTCAGCCTTTGCCGCATGGTCCGATGCAGAGAAGTTTTGCGAGTGCAGGTTGGCGTTCTGAAATTTTTTTTGAAGTGAGTTTCCAGACGAATCAGAGTTGGCCAAGTATTGTGCTAGGTTTAACAAGCAGCACTATTAAGAAAGGTTAGACTGTGCCAGGTTAGTGTTTGGGAGCGTTTGCAATTAAAATGCCTTCTCAGGAGGTAGGCCAGGCTGAGGGGGCTTCTCAGGGTAACTGTTCTTCCTCTCTTCCCAAAGGGGAGTTAGAGCCTCTCCTTCTGTCCAAAACCTTAAAATGGCAGAAGATTTGATTACTATGATTAGAGGTTCTATGCCCCCTCCTGATAAAGAGCCTAGGGTGGAACCTGAGTTTGATAGTTTTGAACAGTGTTCAGAGGCTTCTGAGTCTCTCTGGGAAAGATTTGCAGGTATCCCCCTTATTCTGATTCTGATGGATGATTCTCCCACTCCTACTTCTCCTCCTCTTTCTCATTTCTTTCACAGACTCTTCCATGAGCAGGGAGCACTTTGCATGCCTGGTTGAGGATCAGAATTTAGCTGAGCATGTTAAGACAAGGATTTTGGATGCTCACCAATTTTGGATTTATCTATCCCTCAACACTTATCTGGACATTCCAAAGTTCAAGATGTTGGCGTTACAACAGCTTTTACCCTCTGCTGGCAAAGATCACACTGGATGGTAACTTTAGATCTCAAAGGAGCTTGCTTCATGTGCCTATAAGACTAAGTTGCAGGAAGTATCTGCGTTTTCGAGGCTGGAAATTCTCATTATCAGTTCTCTGCGTGCCCTTTGAAAAGCATCTACTGCGCTTGGAACATTTCTGGTTCTGGCTCCGGTGATAGCTTACTTCAGGCTAAAAGGAATATCTTACTTGGGCGACTGCGGACATTGCTTGGGGAGCTCATCTAAATGGAAAGTGGATACAAGAAAAGTGGCCTGCCAGACTCCCAGCATCTCATATCAACATGATTTTCCTGCACATCAATCAAAAAGAGATGCTAGCTGTACAGAATGCTTTGTCAGCCTTCCAATACTAATCCTTCCAGGACAGCTGCTGATAAAAACAGACAACACCACAGTTATGTGGTACATAAACAAGCAGGGGGGAACCCAGGAACCCATTCTTACCAACTCTGCAGGTTAGCCATGACCCTGTGGAACACAGCCTTTACCAACCAAGTGCATCTGCAAGCTCAGTTCCTGCCAGGCAAACAAAATTCACTGGCAGACTACTTAAGCAGAAATCTCCTAGACCCACACGAGTGGAAATTGGAGCCCAGCACCTTCAACCTTCTAATCCAGCCCTATCCTTCAAAAGGGAAAACCTCTCAATTTATGCCTTTCCCCCTCTGCCCCTCCTCTCAAAAGTACTACTCAAGATCTAACAGGACAGGCCAAGGGCAATTCTTACTGCCCCAGACTGGCCATGCCAGCACTGGTACCCACTCTTACTCTGTCTGACAACAGTGCCATCTTGGCACCTTCACCAGACACCTTCCCTGCTGTCTCAGCAGAAGGGACAGATTTTGCATCCACAGTTGCAAGCCCTAAACCTTGCAGCCTGGCTTATACTCTGAATACACCACCAACAACCCTCTGTAAACAGGTGCTGGATGTCATTCTTGAGGCCAGAAGGCCTAGTACTAGAAAGTCCTATGCTGAAAAGTGGAAAATATATTGTTTTTGGAATCAGTCTCAAGGAAAGGACACAGCTGTGCCCTCCTTACCTCAAATCCTGGATTACCTAGCAGAGCTACTTCATAGAGGCCTATCCTTCTCCTCCATTAAGATTCATGTCTCTGCCATCTCAGCTCATTATAATACTGAGCCACCTTTATTTTCTCACCATCTCATCAAACAGTTTCTGTGAGGGGCTAAAAACTTTAGGCCGCCTAGGAGAGCACCTACCTCTGCCTGGGACCTTAACTTTGTACTGGAAAAGCGCACCCTTCCCTCTTTTGAACCTGCTGCTTCAGCAGAGTTAAAATTCCTCTCTTGGAAAACAGCCTTGCTTTTAGCCATAACTTCAGCAAGAAGAGTGTCTTGAGTTACAGGCACTAATGGCTGTGGAACCCTTCATTATTTTCCATGCTGACAGGGTTTCCCTCAGGACTAACCTGTCCTTTATGCCTAAGGTGGTGTCCAGTGTGGCTTTAAACCAATCTGCAAAAAACAAAAGTTGGCCAGCAAAAGCAGACACGGATGTTAGAATAAGTAAGTCCTTTATTTCAAAAAATATTCAGACCGGTTTCGGCAAGGATTGCCTTCTTCAGTGTAGGACAAACATATAATGTCCTGTTAACATATGTAATATATACATAATACTGACCAATAGGCAAACAGAAGTCATGAATATTCATGAAAAACTGATGATGTGAGATACAAAAAATGCCCTGAAGCCTTGAGCTTTCAAAAAGCTTAGAAAGTGAACAAGTATAACACTTGAGTACAAAAATAGACAATGTGAACAAATACAACAAAAGAAAAGAAGCACTTGCATATAAACCAATAGCAATAAAAAAATATAATGAACCATATAGTAATACATAATAGTAAATTCCATATTAATTAATTCTCATTATAAAGAGGGAAATGATTTGAGCAAATAAAAAATCATAGATTGATAAACATAACTATCATACATGTAAAATATACATGATAAAAGTAATGAATGCCCCCCCCCCAAAATATAAGTATTATGTATATATTACATATGTTAACAGGACATTATATGTTTGTCCTACACTGAAGAAGGCAATCCTTGCCGAAACCAGTCTGAATATTTTTTGAAATAAAGGACTTACTTATTCTAACATCCGTGTCTGCTTTTGCTGGCCAACTTTTGTTTTTTGCTGATATGGTTTTGGCCGTGCACTCCCCCGTGCATAGGACTTTGTTTGGAATGAATTAAACCAATCTGTCCATTTACCAATCTTCTTCCCTAAACCCCAGAATAAAGGGGAAAGGATCCTGCACTCCTTGGATGTGCACAGACAGCTCAGGTTCTACATTGACAGGACTAAACCTTTCAGAAAATCTGACCAGCTGCTAGTCAGCTTTGCTACAGGGGCAGAGGGCAAGGCCATTTCAAAGCAAACCATTTCCAAATGGATAGCACACTTCATCCATTTCTGCTACATGCACCATGGAAGTCCTACTCCACAGGGGATCAAAACACATTCCACTAGGGCTACTTCCACCTCTACAGCATTTCTCAGGGGAGTCCCTACCAGGGACATTCTGGAAGCTGCAATCTGGAGTTCTGTACACACCTTCACCAAGCATTACCACTTAACTATTTTTTTCTAAACCCAGAGCTGGATTTGCTACAGCAGTCTTACAAGGCCTGCTAGCCAGCCTGACACTTCCTGACTGCCTCCACCCTTCATCAGCTTTGGGAATCAACCCAAGTGTGATGACTGCAACAGTGAAGCATGAACATAGTACAGTTGTGTACACTTACCATAAATGTAGATGTTCGAGTGTATTCACTGTTGCAGTCCTGGTTTCCCTCCCTCCAGCCCCCTGGTTTTCTCTATCCTTCTACCTGTCCTCTCTCTGGCCATTTTTAATGACAGTGGTATTTACTTTTTACTGGTGATGTTCCACACCATATACTAGCTTCTTATTTGGGGGCCTCCTGACATTTGGGGCAAGAACAACTGATGTAATTGCTTTGGCTGCCTGTTTTATACTCCTGACGACCTGACGTCATGGAAGAGGCGACAGCATCCGATGCAGAAATCCCAAGAATCTGGTATTCGGGCCGACTGAGGGCTACCTGCAGGCAGATAACCCAAGTGTGATGACTGCTACAGTGAAAACACTCGAATATCTACATTTATGGTAAGTGTACACAACTGTACTTTATGCCCCTGATACAATACGAAGTCGTAGTTATGCCCAAACACAGCACTTTGCCAAAACTTTCTTTTCTTATTGTTATATTCGTTTTGCTCGTTTAAGCCCTTTTCATGCCCAATGTACATTTCTTGTGCTCGTTTTACTCTAAACATGAACAACTTTGCCTTAGACGCACTTGTTTTGCTTTAAACATGCTTGTTTTATCAGATACTTTTATTTTAAACATTTTCTTTAGTTAACAAACTTTTCATACTTTCCTCTTGCCTGATAATGCAGTTTGTGCCCTTGTAATGCCCCTTTTTCATCTTTTGTATCCTTTAAATAGTTTATTTCTCATTATCGTTGATTCTTTCTGTCTCGGTTTGTGCTCTTTTCTCTCAGTTTTACCTTCACTGTCATCTTTGCACCTCATGGCTCTGAATATTCTTCTCTCTTCAATCCCGATTCTGACACAGTCACCTTCATGTGTAGGACACAATAAGAGTCTCCGTGGGTTCTGTTCAAAAAGCTTTATTTTATACAAACACATCACTATAGAGACTTACATAATTAACTTCTATACAAATTAACAACTATGGTTATGTGTGTTTTCTGTCCAGCAGCTGCTTCAAAATGGCACTAGGGGGTGCACTTGTCAGGAACGTGCACATGCATGCACTACCTCATATGTTTCTTAAAGATATAGAATACACACTCTTACCTATGATCTACAACCACTGTCTTAACAAATCCTTCATTTGATTGGAAAACCTTAACTAGAGAGTATTTGATTATAATTCAGGAAACTAGAAAACTGCACTGTCAGTTTCTGGATGGAACACTAAAGTACAGACTTAAAAAGGTATGTACAAAGATGAAGAGCAGTAAAAAGTCTGATTAATGGCTTGGCAGCAGAGGAGCCAATCAGAGTGGGAGGAGTGAGCATCCATGCTAGATCCCCCATCTCGATGGAGGGAGGTGGTCTATACTGATGCAGAGAAGTAGGAGTGCAGCACTCTGTGTATGGACCAAGGAACTGTGCTTGGCGCACTGAACTCCAGTATGCAGCACCCTTTTGGGGGAATTTGTGGGAGTGTACCACCCCTACTAGAGGGAAAGTATAGCAGGTTGTCATGAAAGGTAGTCATGGATGCCAGACAGCAGTGGTTGGAGACAGGCTGCCAACCAGGAAAAAAATGTGACTGCTGCTTGGTTGATGGCTTCCCCCTGATCAGCTCTCATCTTGGTGGGAATTAATGGTTCAGTTGCTGAATTGGAGAGCTGATAGTTGGCAGGCTGTGTAGATGTTGAAATCCTTCCACTGACACTGTGGTTTTACAGATTCATTCTCCTGCCTCTTGAGGTTTCATATAGGGAGATGTCACCCACTCAGTCTTCGTGGTCTTCAAAAGAAGGCATTTCATTTACGAATACTTTAAATTTTATGGGAATTATTTCATTCGTCATGCAGGGAATTTGTCTTCACTTTGAATCTGGGAGACCTTTCCCTTGGTACCACCACATAGCTATAATATTTTGACATAAAATAAACTGTAACATGTTACACAGGCCCCTGCTTACAAAAAAGGTGACAGAACGTAAAAGTCACTGTTGTTCAGACAGGATTCAAGGTTACTAGATAAATAAGTTAATAGGTTCTTGGTTATATACAAGGTTGATGACCACAAGGGCCTCTTTAAGCCTAGTCATGCATCTCAAATTTGTCTGACAAAGTTTTATGTACATTTAAGCGTATTTTAAGTGGTGTATGCAAGCTAGGGCTTCAGTGGTCAAGAATTTCCAGGCTGCACCTGTCCATTAGGGACATAGGTGCCAGACTATAAGTGAATTTCTGATTCCCTATCTTCTGGTCCAAATTATGCCTGAACTGCTGTAGGAATGAGCTCTGCTTCACATGGTTGGAAACGCTGTTCAGAGAAGGGATAGTCTCTGAAACACACAGTTGTCCCTCTAACCTCTCTAATATGTTCTTTTCATGTTGCAAGCAAGGTTAAAGTCCTTAGATCAGATAATTCTTATACTATTTGCTTTGCTTATATGCTGAAGGTCCATTACAGTGGGATTCAAGCATGCTTTATATGCCAGGCATAGATTGCCCCCTTAACAGTCTGTAGGCGACCAAATACGAATGCATTTTGTGGCAATGAGTTTTAAACCATGGCTTTGTCGCAAGTGTTTTTGTCAGTCAGCCCTTCTTGGAGGATATTAGTGTCTTGGGGGATTCTACAAGTGTATCTAGTTTGCAGTTGTCTACAGATTTGGTCAGCCAGTTGTCCTCGAATTCATAGAAGTAGATGCCAAAAAGGAGCACACCCAGCACAGAGCCCAGAGGGATTTTGATAGTGACTAGCCTCTTTGTTAGGATGTACTCCCCCCATCCTAACTTCTTGAGTTCTACCAGAGGGCTATTCTGCTATTCACTGGGTGACATAGGGGTTTATATATAATTCTGGGAGTTTGTCTACAATGCCCGAGTGAGGTATTGTATCAAATGCCTTAGCCACGTTAAAGTAAGCAGTTTACACCTTTTTGCCTCAGTGACCTTCTCAAAGAAATTGGCATGATCTGCCCTTGACAAAAGCCAAACTGAATTGGATCCAGTGTTTGAAGAGTTCCTATGCCATTGTTAATTTCCATTATAATTCCTTTCATGGCTTTGCATATGAGACAAATCCATCTTAAGGGTCTATAGTTGGCTTGTCCTTGTGCAGAGGGATGATGGTTAAGTCCTCCATTTTTGTGGCATGAAGCCAGCTTAGAGACTTCTGGTAAATAATGACTGTGGGCGGTCCAGATAGGTCATATTTCCTGCTATTTAAGAAGCATCCCAGGATGTTATCTGGGCCCAGGTATACAGTATTCTTGGCCATGGAGAGTGCATTGAAGACCAGCTTCCTAGTGATAGTTTGGGCAGGGGGGAGGCATCTTCAAAGGTGTTTTCTGAGGGTTGGTGGGGAGAGAGGGGAGAACACTGGATCTGAATTTGTCAGCTGTAAATCTGCTTTATCTTCTGGCTCAGTGTAGGTGGTTCCATGTATAATTAGCTCTGCACATTGTTATGAACTGCTTTTGAGGTTGTGGAATAGCTAAAGGCCTTATGGTTGTCCTTGGCCTGGGAGGCTGTGTTCACCTCAAATTTGGCTTTGATGGACTTTTATTTGCCCTCTAATTTGTTTGTTTAGATTGATGAGAGTTTTTATCTTGCAGGGTGTTATACTTTCTAATTTTTATAATGACTTTCATCCTTTTTTTATATAATCTGTTGATGTCGGGATTACATTTTTGGCTTGGCTCTTTAAAAAATAAACAAAAAAGTTAATAAAGGTATTAAAGACCTAGGCAAACATACATTAATAGAAAAGAAAACAAACCATATTAACATTTTTTTCATTTACATACGCTATACCTCACATATTTTTCTTTATTTATGATCATCATTCGAACATTACATAAATTGCTGAATTTCTGTCTTTCCTTAAACATCATTCCTCACTCTTCCTCCACCTAAACACTGTTCTGCATACATTACCTCATCATTTCCATTTAGGATATATCGGAGGAGACCAAACAAAAGATAATACAAAAAGTGAGGGTGTATTGAGTTTGTTCTGTGCTTATTCCTGGTAGGCACAACTGTCTCACTGCATCTATTAACATGATTGCACAGCGTGTCTGGGAATAATTCCACAGAGGCAGCAGCAGTTCTTCCTGTATATATTTTTTTTGTGGTGGGGGGGGGGGTGAAATTTTGCCAGGCTGACACTTATTAATAGAAGTTTGCCTTAGAATAGTTCCTAAATGTTAGCAGGGGTCCGAAGTTTTACTTTTATTTCAAAGGAGACCGCTTTGCGGTCAGATCTTACCAGAGAGGTTGCTACATTGGTGGAATGGTGACTGTAGCATTCTCCCATGTTAATGAGGATTAGATCCAGTGCATTTGCTTCCCTAGTGGGTGTATGGGCTGTCTGGTCGAGGGTGTTTGTTGATGAAGTTCAGGAATCTTTGGGCCTGCAAGTTTGCGGTAATGTATAATTCCCAATCTATAGTGGAGTCGTTAGTCACCCATGACTATGATATTGGGTTGAATGGTGAGTGCCTCTAGTAAGTTAAAGTATGTTATGGGTTTCCAGGATCATAGAGGGGAACCTATAGTTTGCAAGGATATGGAGTGGGGCTTTGTTTTTGATAATTTGGACTAGTTCAAGCATGTCATCCTGTCTGACAAGCCTTTGAGGTATGTTTGCTTTTTATGTAAATCAAGATGCCTCCACCTTTAGTCTTTATCTGTACAGTAGCTGATGTAAATGTGTGGAAGACATTGTAGCCCTGCACTGCCAGGGTGCTGTCCCTGGTTTTAAACCAGGAAGCACAAACATCTGCATCCTGTAGGGTGAGGAGATCTTGGAGGGAATAATGATTCTTCTTGTTTACACTGCTGACATTGAACAGTAACACCTTGATTTTATGTGGTTGGTTTTGCTGCTTTGGAAAGTTTGTCAGTTTGGCATTCGCTAAAAAGGTCACAATGGGGCAGGACAATTTTTAACACCCTTATTAAGCTATCATTTAAGGCATAGGCACACACATTAATAAAAAAGAAAAACTATTCCCTAAAAATACATAGCACCTTGAAACACAAAGTGAAAACTTTCCAAGATCTATTTAAAAGTATCAAACTAGATAAGATCTTGCCGCTTTTTCAACCATTACACCAAAACCCTAATATTAAAGTTAATAATAAAGGAATAAACCTTACAGATTTTCCACTCATCAAAGATTACACGCTCTGGGACATATTTAAGCATAAGGGCAAGAATATACCTGAGTTAAGAACAATCCTTGGACTTGGCTTCAAATACACAGTGATACTTAGATTAGAGAAGCCACTCTCTCCCTAACCAATGACATATACTTTCTTAATGAGGACATAAACAAATTTCAGGACATCATGAACTCACTTTTGAATAGCGAGAAAATGCTTTCCAAAACATACAAGCTTATCTCTCTGATACATAATGTTGGATGTCTATTCTCTAAACACTGGAACGAGCAGGGTAAAATACTAACTGGAACGAGCAGGGTAAAATACTAACGGATGAACAAAAGTTGAAGTCAATCAACAATACTCTAGAATTTATTCCCTTTAAAAATCTCATATATACTCAGTTAATGATCAGTAACAATTTATATTATACACCAGTTATCCTTAATAAATTCAATCCCAAAATATTGCCAGCTTTCTCATGTTGCTCATACCCACAAGCTGACCTTATACTTGTGTTGTGGTTCTGCAATCACACCCCGTAGACTATGGTGCTTTTTAAAAGCTCGCCTAGAAAATATGGGCTATCAAAGCTCCACTCTTTGCTGGGAACTGGCCATCCTCTGTATCTCGAACCCGTTACTATCTAAATTCAAATAACATATCTTAATTCTACTTTGTGCACTAACTAAACTTTATATCACTAAAAATTGGCTAGATCGTACAAAACTCAGCTGGGATAGTTTTAGGGAAATGGCACTCAAATACATTTCATCACAAAAATGTATTATTAGAGGCCCTAAGAAAAGAATATATTATCAGACGCTCTGGAAATCTTTACTTAACCAGGTTCTAAAAGAATAAGCATGATCAAGGGTCCTATTACTTTAGATTAATTTACTCTGATCACTCATAAAACTAAGTTCATAAATGCAGTTTTACCACATAGTTTGATACAATGGTAGCTTTCACTGTAGATAGTTTTATACTTCTGTTTTGTTTTCTTTATTATTTTATTTGTACTTTTCACTTAACTATTTAGTGATGTGTATAATCTGTTACATATCCTCTCAGCTTGGTACATAATTTTGTTGCACATATTAATTGTATTTGCATTACTTTTGTTTTGTTTTTTTTATTGCATAAAAGAATAAAAATTATTTGAAAAAGAAAAACTACATTAACATGTTTTACATTTACATGCATTATACAAATTTTCTTTCTGTATTTTCTTTGTAACAACTGTCTTTCAAACATTACCAAAATCGCTCAATTTCGGCCATGTCTTAGACCTCACTCCTCCTCTTGAACAGTGTTCTGCATGAATTGTTCCCACAAAATCTATTTATTTCAATGTAATTTGCAGTTTCCATTTTCTAGAGACCCATCTTCCAGTTTTTCTCTCTTTTACAATATTCAGTACTTCAAGTTAAGTTGGTTTAGATTTTGATTTAAATTTTCTATTGATTGTTTTTTGGCAGTCAATAGAATTAAATTTAGTAAGACCATGACTATTTCTAGGCAAGTCAGATCCTGTGTCCCAACTCAGAACAATTTCCTTATTTATATGCATTCGCATCCCCAGTATTTCTAACAGAGTTCTCTGTAGGGTGTTTTTTTTTTTTTAAGTCTGCCAACTCGTTACAACCCCCCCCCCCCAAAAAAAAAATACTGTTCCCAGTTGCCTCTTTCTTTCCCAATCACACCTCCAGCATTTATTTACCTGAGGAAAATACTTTGAAGTTGGGGTATACAACTACCTTTTCTTTCGTCGTCTTTCGGCTTTTCCCGGTTAGGGGTCACCACAGCGGATCACCTGTCCACTCATGATTGGCAGTGGAGCTTTTACAGTGTCGAGTTGCCAGCCCGGCACACACATGCACACACTCACACCTAGGGCTAATTTCGAGTGTCCATTCCACCTACAGCATGTCTTTGGGATGTGGGAGGAAACCGGAGCACCCGGAGGAAACCCACACAACCACAGGGAGGACAGGCAGACTCTGCGCAGAAGGCACCCCAGTCGAGAATCGAACCGGAGAACCCCTTGCTGTGAGGCGACAACACTAACTGCTGCACCACCGTGGCCGCCCAATGTGAACAAACACTTCCAACAAAATACAAAACCTCCTGGACTTTTTGTGTACTTGGAATCCATGTCCATGCCTTCCCATTGTTCCCTTGTGAATTGCTCTTTCTGTCTCTTCCCAATCTTTTCTAACCTTCTCTGATAGATTCTTTTAGTTATGCAATATTTTATATGCCCTACCAATTATCCCCTTTTTAACAGCAGCTTTTGTTCCAGAATCAACTACTAAAAACTCTACCAGAGTGTTCCTTCTTGTTATGACTCCCCTATCCTATCTCCTTCTCTTGATCTGATACCAATCCCGGATCGGGAAGGTAGTTTCTTACCTGCAGTTCAAACTTCCTGTTGGCCTCATCCCACTCTTATTACCTTTCCCTGTCTAGTTGTTTGCTCCCTATACATTGGTTCCTTTGCCGTTTTTTCCCAATAAATTCCAGCCACCACTTGTTTCTGTACACCTACCTACAGTCATCCCCATTGACAAATCTCCTTTCTCCAGTCATGTGTTGGTTTAACTCTTGGAATATTTTCTGCAACTTAATATTCTGTATAGTGGATATTCTCTTTAAGGATCTGTGAAAAATTATATATTGCCTTCTGTTGATTTCTTGCTGTTACTTACATTTACATGCATGCATACCACAGTATTTAACTATTTATTGTAATCAACTAGCCTTATTACTGTACTGTACTGAGTACAATAAATACACAGAGATACTGCTTCAGTTAATACGCTTTACTGTTACATTTTCCTTTCGGATCTACAAGCATGCAGCACAGATGCTGTCAGCTCTCTATGGCAAATTCCCAAAGCTTGTTTATACACACACACATATTTATACCAAAAAGTCTGATATTTTTTCTCAAAGTCTGATGTATAACAGTTTTCCTTTGTACTTCTAATTTATGATTTGTTCTTGATTTTTTCAAGTTCAGTTGTCCAGGGAAACTCAGACTTGCATTATCTGAAACATGGTGTTCCAGCACTATCTGAAACTTGATGTTCTAATTTTATCTTGCATGATGTTACATCTCTTTACTTCGTTGATGTCCTTCCAGCTGCCATCTGTACAGTTATTTTCTGCAGACTGTTTCTCAGTAACATACTCCTTTACATGGATGCCAATATCTAATTAAGCTATGCCAGCACACTTACTTTCTATTTTTCAGCATTTTATATTATTCCTAAATTAGCCCTTTATATTTAATATTCTTGCAGCTTTTTATTCAAGCTAATAATCATGCTAACAGTTTAAATGGAGACAGAATACTATTTTCTTTCAGTTCCCCGTTATTTTATTATTTTGATGAACGGACTAAACTTCAGTTAAAGAAAAGGCTACATTTGTTTTATTAGCATTATTGTTTACAGCATTTACCACTTTGCTCATATTTGCAATCATATCCTTGTTGAGTTATTGCAACTCTTTGTAATCTGAAGCATATAAAACAATTCTAAGCTGTCATTATTATTATGACCCCTAAAACTATCAACACAGGATGACCATCCTCTGAATATGTCCCATTAATTATGGGCAGTGTCAGCTTCTGTTTTTGTCTTTTACTATTAACACTGGGTTATTTGAAACCGCACATACAAACTGTGGTGCCACTTTAACAAACATTTTGAAATTTGAAGACAATATTGTCGTCTTACACAATATTTTGTTCAGTTTACAAATTTAATTTGTCTATCAAAGATACTTGTCATGACTTACTTCCATTGTGCTTGTAAATGTACAATCTGTGAGATGTCTTGTTGTTCTAGTTTTTATACCAAGCTCTCTTAAGTTTGTGTTTAATATTACATTTCCAAGTTTTAAAGATACCAAAGTGCAATATTGTTTTTGTTATCGTCTTATTATAGTACAAGTGGATGGTATTTTTACCATTTGACCTGTATGAAGTATTGGCCTGTTACCCAAAATGGTAATTATTTACCCCATGGTCCTTTTTTTGTATTACTGTGTTGTTTATACAAATAAACAGTATTGGTAGAAATCATACCCTTTTTTCCCGGGTTCCTGTCAGATGACCGAAGACGCATTTTGTCGAATGCGTCTTGGTCGAACTTGAAATGTCAAAAAGGCAAAATGATGAAGCGGCATATAAGCGAATTCTTTCCCTGGGAAAGAAGTCGCTTGGCCTCTTCAGTCACTTTGCCATTTTCGGCACTGTAGTGCGATCTCGGAGTTGGTATATTTAAGTAGGGGAGGTGTTGGGGGGCTTTATACAATGTTTTAATGTCTGTTTATTTATTTATTTTGGGGGGGCAGCGATTTTTTTTTTTTTTTTTCCCCTGGGGGAAAAAATTGCTGTTCTGGTTGTTCGATGTTTTGTGAATTCAAACTTTAGAGGTCGATATAACAAAGTTCGATCATTTGATCATTCATTGTTACAATGTTTGTCTTTCGGCTTTTCCCAGTAAGGGGTTGCCACAGTGGAAGTCCGGTCCGCTAATGATTGGCAGTAGATTTTTATGAAACGCCGAGGTGCCAACTCGACACCCAACCTTCAACGAAGGCACGCCCGTTTATGCACGCATGTCTTTCGAACGCTACCCAACCACGGGGAGGACATGCAGACTCCACACAGAAGGCACTCCCAAGCCCAGCCGAGAATCGAACGGGAGAACCTCTTGTTGTGAGGTAACTACGCTACTGCCGTACCACCGCAGCATCCCATTGTTATAATATAGACCCTTTTTTCCCATGTTGAGTTTATTCTTATTTTTGTGTTATTGTCTACACACTGACATTTTTGCATGATGTCTTTCCTTGTCAGAACAGCTGCATTTTTGAGGTAATGTACAGCATCTAACAGAGGTAGAGCTGTTTACTAAAATGTTTCACTCATTGATTCTTTTTCTACTTTTATAAATACCTGACCTTGTTCAGCTAACCATGCTGTTATATTTGTGTTAAATGTTATCCTTCCAAACGTACATGCTGTATGCTTTTTACAACTGAAATTGTCTTGTGTTCTATTTTGTGTAGCCTTTTTCCAAGTTTTATTCGTGAAATAGTGTAATTCCCGCTGTTTTGATATTCAGAATGATGCAAATGTGCCTTGTCTCGCAGCTGCATTTTTTATCTATAGTCTTTGAAGCATGTTCCAGACACTGAACATTCAGCTCGTCTCAAGCTGTACCAGAATGTATGTATGCTAGCAAACAGAAATACATGTATTTAACTATATTATTTTTACATGTATTATAGCAACAGATGTGTATATGCATCTAACTAGCAAATAGATGTGCGCATGCATTTATACATTTTTAAACATATTTATCACTCTATACATTCCCTCTGTTTTATTTTAAATAAAAACTGTCTACATTAATATGTACTTTTTAGTTACGTTATATTGTTGTTAACTAGAAACACATTGGGAAACAAAACCTTTAGTTTTCTTTTGATACAGCAAGTTAACATAGTTTTATATTGTCAACAGAATGATGACAACCCTTACTATTAGAACTGGCTGAATCTGAATATGACTCTATACAGTGTTGTTCTATACAGTAATTTATTGACAGTGCTTGAGTATTTTAATGCAAAGGCATTGCAGTCTTATTTTTTTGGACAAAAAAACACGTCAGAAATGTCAAGCTTTGACTTGTTACTCTTTACATAGATAAATTTACTATATACTGTACAGAATACACTTGCTTGTACAGATTGTTTTTTGCATTTATATATACATGGCTGTAATGTACACTCAGTCCAGTTTCCAAACCTAGCATTAAACTGAAGTCTGCTTATTACATTACTTGAAACATTAAAATGTATTTTTGGTCTTACCACTTTGCACTTTTGAGTCCCTTTTGCAGTACTGTTTACACAGTTAGTGTAAAACTGAAAGCATGCCCTTCCCACTGTAGTATACATCATTTTATTGCAGTATTGTTTATTTGCTTTATGCTGTGAGAATTGAATGTATGCTCGTCCTTTGGCTATTAGACTGTGACACTTTGGTCTTACACTTTTGCTTTTTGATTTGATCAAAAACGGAAAATATTTTTATAAAGCTTTTGCTGCTGCCTACACAGTCAAAGTTGTAATAGGAATCACTTTAACCTATTTTGAAAAGATGTTTACTGTTACTAGTAGCTATTCATACCCTCCCTTTTTGTAAAGGGACTTGCATAATTTATTTTAACTGCATACCATAGTCTATATACTGACTGTAGGTGGTGTAGTATTTACTTGCAGACTTTTTTTCTTTTTGCTTAATGCTGCACGTGAATACTTAATAATAATGTTTTAGAAAAACATAAGCCATTTGGCCTGGCAACCAGTCTTGTTTCCTTGACCTTATAAATTTCATTACCAGTAACATTTTATGTTATGCAACATTCCTTGTAACTACCCATTCCAGCCTGGAAAGATTTGAACTTGCATACTTTTTTTTTCTTTCTGCGCATTCCAGACACTTAACGCATAACTTCTTTAGTACTTACTCGTACTTTCAGTCATTCGTTAATATACTTGCACCTTGATATTAAAACTTTTCAAATTATAATAAACATTTGTAATTTGACTAACTATGCATAATATTGCTTTTGAATACTGTTTTTGCTGGAGTCTCTGTTTTTGATGCTATCTTACGATTACAAAGTATTGTAAGAAACAAAAGAGATATTGACTTAACTAACACATGCTTAAAACAGATAATTTACATGATTTACATTTGCTGTCATTTGCCTTTTGCTGCACTTTAGATGAAAAGAAAGTACATGCTTGTCAGTCTTGTGACATCGTCTTTTCTGCGTTTAACTACTCTCATTTGATTTCTATGCCTTAGAATTGTTTTTAGTGCCTTGCTTTAACTGAATGAAAGTTTGTGCTGTGTACGCTTAACCATTTTCTAAATTTAGAATAGTACGTTGTAAATTATTATTGATCAGCGTAGTTAACTGCTGTTGCTTTAACTCTTTACTAACCAGATTACATTTGTCAGTATTTTGTTCTGCTGACTTTAAAGCTCTTATGCACTTCTGAAAAAGTGTTTGCAGATGTTGTCTGAATTTTAACTCACTCTGACTGTGTCTTAGTTTATTAAATCTTTTTGTCAGTTCACCATGCAGTTTGTCTCTGTTCTTATCTGTTTTGTAATGTGCAGTGGATTTATGCCACTTTTGTCTAGCAGAATGTACAGAAGATTTTCTAAACTGACTTGACTGATATTGTAACTCTGAAATTAACATTTTACATGTGGTGACAGTACATAATCCATCTGGCTGTTTACAATTACAACACTGCATACAGAAAGCAGTTTCATATGACTTGTACAGTCAATGTTTACTGTCATACAAATTATGTTGCTGTTTAAGATACCATTCAAATGTACATAAAGCATTGACATGAATTTTACCTAGTAAAGTACTACATGTGCTACAGTTATATTTAAACCAATTTTTAAATCCTGACCATACATGTGCTGGACTGTCATTACTATCTACCTGAAAGGTAGTTTTACATTTAATACTTTTCTGTCTAATGACATCCATGCTGTAGAATGAGAAACAAAAAGAGAATTACCAGTTTCTGTGTGGAAGGTGATCACGTCTTCCCTCCAGAAAGCATGGAAAGTCTCTTGTTGATTCTCCCAAAAGGTTGTCAAACACAGCTGGCAGATTCAGTTGTGTGAATGTACAGGACCTGTGGAACTTGCAGAGATGCACTATTCTGCTACTGGTTACTGTGCAGGAGGAGGGGGAAGCAAACGTTTGCACTACAACTGAATAAGATGAAAAAGAAGCCGTAGTTGCCACAATAAGAAAACATTCGGTCCGTCAACTGTGGCTCGCCATTGAAGAATTATATGACGCCTTTGTTGGTTTCTTGCTGTTACTTGCATGTACATGCATGCATACCAAAGTATATTTAACTATTTATTGTAATCAACTAGTCTTATTACTGTATTGTACTAAGTACAATAAATACATGGAGACACTGCTTCAGTTAATATGCTTTACTGTTGCATTTTCCTTTCGGATCTACAATTATGCAGCACAGATACTGTCAGCTCTCTATGGCAAATTCCCAAACTGTGTTTATACACACTCATATTTATACCAAAAAGTCTGATATATTTTTTCAGTCTGATGTATAACAGTTTTCCTTTGTTCTTCTAATTTATGATTTGTTCGGTGGTCCAGGGAAGCTCAGTCTTGCATTATCTGAAACGTGGTGATGTTCTTCATCTCACATTGCTGCAGTCCTTACACTTGGGTAGTCCGCTGTCCTCGGTCGGCCCGAATATCAAAGTATAAGGCTGACGTCGGTCAAGGCGCATTTGACTGACATCAGGACGTCAGGGTACAAATGCGCATGACCGACGTCATATCCTCAGTCTTTTTTTGCCGCATGGTCCGATGCAGAAGCAGCATTGCAAGTGCCGGTTGGCGTTCTGAAATTTTTCGATTTCGAGTTTCAGACCGAGTCAAAGTTGGCTAAGTACCCGTTGGGGAATATTTTAGTTTTTCTTGCCTCAGTGGTTTACCGGATGTCAGAAAAAGTGAATAATTGTATTTCTTGTGGGAAACAGATACCGCATAGAGACTATCATACTTTGTGTATTCCTTGTTTAGGGCCTGAGCACGGCGTTGTTGGGTGTCGCTCTTGTGCTAGATTCAATAAGCGCACTATAAAGAGAAGGTTAGATTGTGCCAGGTTAGTCTTGAAGCGGTGCAATTATAAAATGCCGACGGATGCTCCGGCCCGCTTCAGCGCAAGGACAAAGCAGTTAAGCCTAGGCTAGAAGAACCGTCCGTGCGGACGCCGGTTCTTTAGAGGTGTCGGTGGAGCCGGTGGTTCCACCGGAGGTTTCTTTGGGATCCCAGGGAGAGACTTTGTTATTGCAGGATGTGGCCTCTCAGGAGGCAGGTCAGGCTGAAGGGGCTTCTCAGGTTACTATACTCCCCTCCCTTCCTAGGGTGGTTAGGCCCTCTCCTTCTGTTTCCAAGGCTTCTCCCAGAGGCAGGCCAGGTTTAGCTTCAGTTGGTGTCACCCCTAGTTCTTCAGGAACTGTGCCCAAGAAGCATATGCTTAAAATGGCAGAAGATTTGATTACTTTGATTAGGGTTCTTTGCCCCCTCCTGATAAGAGACCTAGGGTGGAGCCTGAGCTAGGGAGTTTTGAGCAGGCTTCGGATGTTTCAGAGTCTTCAGCTGAAGACTTGCAGGAGTATTCTCCTTATTCTGATTCTGATGTGGATGATTCTACTCCTTCTGCTTCTCCTCCTGAGGATTTTTCTTTTCAGAAACTCTTCATTCCATGAGGGAGCATTTTAAGTGGGAAGGTCAGGACTTCTCTGATTCCAGGAAAAGGCTTAGGGAATTTTTGTTTTTACCCCAGCATAGGCCTTTGGCTATACCTCCTGTTTTGGATGTGGTGGAAGATGTTTTTACAGAGGCTTCTCTTAATCCTGATTCTTTGCCTCCTGCTCCTGTTAAACCGGATAGGTATTACAGGGTGCCTGAAGCTCATAAGTATCTTTGTAAGAGTCCTAGGGCAGACCCAGAAACTGTTAGTCAGGGGCCTAAAGGTGTTAAGGCTTCTGTTGTCAAGAATCCGGTTCCTACAGATAAAGAGGCCAGGGCTTTGGATAGATGGGGAAAGAAAGTTTATACTTCTTCCACTCTAGCTATGAGGGCTTTGAATTGCCAGTTCCACATGTTGAAATACCAAAACTATCTCCTTTCACAATTGAAGTCTAAGGTTGATGCTCTGGCGGAAGGTATTGATTGTAAAGAGTTACAAGATTTAGTACATGTTTCTGAGCAGGTGGGTAAGCATTCTTTGCAATGTGGTTTTGATGCTGTACAGGCCTCGTCTAGGGTGGCTGCCACTGGGTCAGTTCTTCACAGGCACGCCTGGCTGAGGGATCAGAACTTATCTGACCATGTTAAAACAAGGATTTTAGATGCTCCTTTACAATCTGATGTGTTGTTTGGTTCTCCTGTTGAGGCAGTTTTAAAGAAAATGGAAGACAAGGCTAAGTCTATGCAGACTGTTAAAGATTTTTTGCAGGTTCAGCCTCCAAAGTTTAGTAGAAATTGGCCTACTAAGGGGTGGACTTATCCTTCTTATGATTCCCAGTCTAGGGGTAGATCTAGACGTGGTAGGGGCAGAGCTCAGGGCTCTTTCAGGCCTAGAACAGGGAGTTCTCCTGCACAGTCTTGGTGAGGGCAGGGTCAGTCCTTTCGTAAACAGACCCAATGACCTACCTTTTCAGCTGCCAGAGCCTTCTCGTCTGGCAGCACCTTTGGGAGGAAGGTTGGCACTTTTCAAAGAAAATTGGAGTTTAATTACCCAAGACAGATGGGTATTGGATATCATACACCACGGTTACAGGTTTTATTTCCATACCTTGCCTCCTTTCAAAGGCATGCCAGGCGTTCCTCCTCAACAAAGAATAGAGGCTCACAAGCAAATTTCTCTGTTACTCCAAATAGGGGCCATTCAGCCGGTCCCTATGCCAGAAGTGGGCCTAGGATTTTATTCTCGCCTGTTCCTAGTACCAAAGAAAGGGAACACGTGGAGACCAATTTTGGACTTATCTATCCTCAACACTTATCTGGACATTCCCAAGTTCAAAATGTTGACGTTACAGCAGCTTTTACCTCTGCTGGGCAAAGATCATTGGATGGTAACTTTGGATCTCAAGGAGGCTTATCTTCATGTTCCTATCAGACTGAGTTGCAGGAAGTATCTGCGTTTTCGAGCTGGGACTTCTCATTATCAGTTCTCTGCATTGCCCTTTGGCTTATCTACTGCGCCCAGAGTGTTCACGAAAGTTCTGGCTTCAGTGATAGCTTTCCTCAGGTTAAAAGGAATACAGATCTATCCTTATTTGGACGATTGCCTGATTCTGGCTGAAGGAAGGGACAAACTTCTTCATCATTTGGATTATGTGATAGCAGTGCTAAGATGCCTGGGGTATTCTGTGAACGAAATAAAGTCCAGTCTAGTACCCTCTCAGGACATGTGCTTTCTGGGTGTGAGACTGAATACAGCATCCCAGATGGCCTTTTGACCCCGGACAAACAAAAGAATCTTTCCCTTTACTTTCATCAGTTGTCTCATCAGTCCAGGCTGACTGCAAGGACAGTCCTTCAAGCCTTGGGGTTCATGGCATCTTGTATTCTGGTGCTTCCCAATGCCAAACTGCATATGAGGAAGCTACAATGGTATCTCAAAAATGTTTGGACACAGCACTGCCAGGATTTGGACACTGTCATTCAAATAATACCTTGCATTCAAAAGGAATTGTTGTGGTGGGCTCAGGAATGTCACCTAAACAAGGGACTCTCTGTGACCCGGCCAGAGGCGAGTCAGATTCTAACGACAGATGCCTCAGACAAAGCTTGGGAGCTCATCTGAATGGAAAGTGGATACAAGACAAGTGGCCTGCCAGACTACAACATCTACATATCAACCTGAAAGAGATGTTAGCAGTCCAGTTTGCATTAATAGCTTTCAAGGATTTACTTCTTCCAGGGCAGGTGTTGATTCTAACAGACAACACAACTGTCATGTGGTACATCAACAAGCAAGGCGGAACACATTCTTATCCTCTATGCAGGCAAGCAATGATTTTGTGGGAGATTGCTCTCAGTTTACAGCTAAATCTTCAGGCAAGGTTTCTGCCGGGAGCACAGAACTCCTTAGCAGATGTGTTGAGCAGACAAATTATGGATCCCCACGAGTGGAAATTGGATCCTCATGTATTTCAGAAATTGACAGTGTCATGGGGAACTCCAGACATAGATCTGTTCGCTTCTCCGTTAAACCACCAGCTGCCAAAGTTTTGCACAAAAAGGTTTCATCCCACAGCTTGGAAAGTGGATGCTCTTTCTTTCAATTGGAGCAATCTTCATGTGTATGCCTTTCCGCCTCTGCCTCTCCTCCCAAAGGTACTACTGAAGGCCAGACAAGACAAGCCAAGGATGATTTTGATAGCTCCAGATTGGCCTCGACAGCATTGGTACCCATTACTGAGAAGCCTGGTACGGAAGCCTCCATGGCCTTTGCCTTGATTCCACACCTGTTGTCTCAGGAGGACAGTCATTTGCTCAATGTCAAGCTTCACTCTCTGCACCTAACAGCCTGGCATATTCTGTTTTGAACCATAGTGGGCCTCCACTTCCACAGCATGTTTTGAATGTTATTTTGGAAGCTAGAAGGCCTAGTACAAGGAAAGTGTACGTAGATAAATGGAAGAGATTTTTATTTTGGAGTGCAGCAAAGGATTTTGATGTTTCTGAGCCTAATTTAAGTGTGGCTCTTCAATATCTTACTGAGTTACTGGACAAAGGTTTGTCCTTCTCTTCTATTAAGGTTCATGCTGCAGCAATTTCGGCTCACTATGATTGTGACCCACCATTGTTTTCTCATCCTTTGTTCAAGCAATTTCTTAGAGGGGCAAAGAATATAAGACCCCCACGAAGAGCTCCTACTCCTGCTTGGGATCTCAATTTTGTGTTGGAGAAACTCACTCTACAACCTTTTGAGCCTGCAGCTACTACTGAATTAAAGTTTTTATCATGGAAGACTGCTTTTTTGTTGGCTATTACCTCTGCAAGAAGGGTTTCTGAGTTGCAGGCCCTTATGGCGGTTGAGCCTTTCTTAATTTTCCATAAGGATAGGGTATCTTTACGTACTAATCCTTCCTTTATGCCTAAAGTAGTTTCTAGTGTGGCTTTAAACCAAACTATTCATTTGCCTACTTTTATGCAAATCCCCAAAATAAAGGGAAAAGATTTTGCACACTTTAGATGTACACAGGCAGTTGCGATATTATTTGGACAGAACTAAAGGGTTCAGGCAGTCTCAGCAGTTATTTGTTTCTTTTGCTTTGAGTTCTCAGGGCAAGCCTGTGTCAAAACAAACTATTTCTAAGTGGATTGGGTTTTGCATTGCTTTCTGTTATTCCCATCATGGCAAGGAGATTCCAGCTGGGATTAGGCCTCATTCCACTAGGGCTACTGCCAACAGCTTTTTGAGGGGTGGCAACTAAGGATATTTTGGAGGCAGCTACTTGGAGTTCAGTGCATACTTTCTCTAGGCATTATCACCTACCACTTTACTCTAAATCCAGGGCTGGTTTTGCCACTGCTGTTTTGCAGGGCATTTTGGCAGCTCCTGCTTCCTTATAGTTTGGCCATCCTCCCTTACCTCTGCTTTGGGATTCTACCCAAGTGTAAGGACTGCAGCAATGTGAGATGAAGAACATAGTACAGTTTTGTACCTACCATAAATGTAGATGTTCGAAGATCCACATTGCTGCAGTCCTCCCTCCTTCCCCTCTGTAGTTAGAGGCGGTTGTGTGGGTTGGGTTGTCAATAAGGTGTATATTGTATATATTGTACATATTTTTAGTGCTAGGATGGTTGGTTGTTTGTTTGCTGTCTTTTGGTTTTGACCTTTATTTTTAGGGTCTTCTGACATCTGGGGCAAGAAAAGACTGAGGATATGACGTCGGTCATGCGCATTTGTACCCTGACGTCCTGATGTCAGTCAAATGCGCCTTGACCGACGTCAGCCTTATACTTTGATATTCGGGCCGACCGAGGACAGCGGACTACCCAAGTGTAAGGACTGCAGCAATGTGGATCTTTGAACATCTACATTTATGGTAGGTACAAAACTGTACTTTCCAGCGCTGTCTGAAACTTGATGTTCTAACTTTATCTTGCTTGATGTTGTATCTCTTTACTTCATTGATGTCCTTCCAGCTGCCATCTGCGCAGTTATTTTTACAGACTTTGTTTCTCAGTAACATACTCCTTACATGGATGCCAAAATAAGCTATGGCAGCACACTTATTGCTTCCTATTTTTCAGCACTTTATTCTATTCCTAAATTAACCCTTTATATTTCATATAATTATTGCAGCTTTTTATTCAAGCTGATAATCATGCTAACAGTTTAAATGGAGACAGAATATTATTTTCTTTCAATCTGCATCCAAAAATCTCACACTCTCCTTTATTTCTTGAAGCCCATCCCTTCTTCATCACCCCTTTCCACTTTTCATTACAACCTTTTGCTTGTGTTATGTATATGAGCCTTAACTGTGTAATTGTAAATATCCCTTTAAATCAAGTAGTCCTAAACCACCTTGTTCTGCTGGGAGGATCAGTTTATCCCACTTAACTCTTGTCCTCTCTCCCTACCAGAGAAATTCCTTTACTGCTTTATCAACCAGAGGAAAAATTCCAGATGAAAATTAATAAACATAACTGATCCCTATATAAAGCTGAAGGGACTATAAAAACATTTTCACTGCTGGCATGCTACTATCTTTATCCATAAAAAGTTTCCATTTTCTCAGTTCTTGTTAGCTTTCATTTGATCTCTTCCCACAATCCATGGCTACTATAACAAGCATTTTTAATCCATACACCTAAATGCGTCATCCTGTCATGTCCCCATAAATATGGAAATCCGAGAGCTTCATCATGTTTCTTTTCATGTACTCCGGGGGGTACTTCGCCAGTCATTTACACCCACATGGACAATGACACATTGGTACTTGCAATCCAGTGACTTGAGTGCATGTGTAATCTGGTGTATCATGGCCCCAGATAGTTGACTGTGACTTTCTCTTTACTCTGCTTGGAGAATGGTATATCTGTGTGTCTCACAATGGAGTCTCCTATGACTAAAATATTAGGCTGTGTGATGGCTCACCGTATGGGCATTAGAAGTAGAGGCAATGTGAGATGCGGCTGTACATGTTTGGACAGTGTTTTAGGAGTTGAGTATACTGTTTCTAGGCTGAATGTCTGGGAGGTCTTTGAGATTTAAGAAGGCTACTTTTAAGCGCCTCAACACATGTAGGTGTATATGTTGGGTGTGTACTGTTGTGTGGTGGGTGTGGCAATTGCATACGGACAACCTGATTGTTATTTTGATTGCTTGTTTGTAAGAGATTTGCCCTCAGTGACATTGTATATTTACATCACACTTTATCTGTTACACTAAAGATTATTTGGCTGTCTGTCAACATGAGATAATTTCTACATGGTCTCAGGATGACTACACAAACTAGCTACAGGAAAATTTGGAAAGTGCATATCCATGATGTCAGGTCTTTGTAGGTGAACTTCAAGGGGTGTTACAACTGAGGTTTATAACAGCCTACCTTGGACACTGTGAGGGTAGAAACTAAAGGTAGGCTATATATATGAAAAAACTTGCGCAGCCGTGCTCCTCGCCTCGGAAACACGTTGCTCATTGTTTGGATGTCTAAAGACAATCCGTTTTTTTATATGAACTAAACCAAATGTTTTCATAAGGATTACTAGTTTATCTCCTTTGTCAGATACCTTTTCAGATGGGTAACTGATTGTATTCTTTCAAAAGTATGAAGGCCTCTTTCGTTAATGCAAAGGCAAATTCCACTACAGTGATAGCTGCTTGTACTGCCTTATTCTGTAATGTCACTACTGATGAGCTTTACACAATCATTCTGGATTTCTGTTAACACTTTGGCACTATAATCTTTGAGTTATTTATTAACAAGCCCAGACTTTCTTTCAGGGTTACTGTTGCCTTTGGTATCTTTTCATGAAAATGACCGCCAAGCAAGGTTTAGCTCAGGGTTTTGTCTTGAGTGTTACCAACGATGGGTCTGTTTTGATGATTTAAGAAGGGTGGACTGGAGATCTGTAAAGTGAAGGTCCATTTTTGATAGCAAATCATGCCTCCACCCTCAACTTTTTGTCTTGTCTGGAGTTCTATTTTTTTCATGTCCTTTTCCTCTCCAGTCCACTTAAGTTTTGCAGTATAATGGATGAACTGGAGAGTGAGGTATTATGAGAAGAGGAGAGTTATTGGCATTTTACAAGGTTTTATCTGCTGAGCATTCCAAATGCCTGGTTCACTGGTCCTAGAGACTACTAGATGGTCCTTAAAGATCTGTAGTTATTGTAAGAATAGTACTTCTATATCTTTGAAGAGAGGTCACCAATAGTTAACCTTCCTCTGTATACATAGAAAATATAAGTAGTTTTATTAAAACTGTGCAATAGATGGCTACATAGATGTAGTTTGTGTTCTACTAATGTTTGTTCTAAGGAAAGTGACCTGCTGCAGTCGCATTTCTCCATGATGGCTCGAAGAGGCTTGAATATCAGCACATTTCCTAGTAATACTGGCTACATATGAATACCTCACACACCAACCAGGGTTCCTTGTAAAGTTTGCAAGAAACCAGAGAGTAGGCAATAATAGGGATACATGTAGAACATATGAAAACTGAGATGTAAGGTGGGTAAGTCCTAAATGTTAAGGCTTACTGCTACAATCACCTCTTCTCCAATATCTACTGTTATCGTAAGTACCGTACACACAGCTGTAGATTCTAATGCGGTTTAATTGCTGTAAAACATGAAAATAAGCCAGGGTTTAATTTCTGCTGTAAGCATTACCTTGCTTGTGCCAGCTTCAGAGTGATTTTATAACCATCTGGATCTTCGCACTAATAACCAGTCAGTCATCTCTCAAAGATGTTGTGTAGTGCTGTTTGGCACTTTTCAAGAATTTAACATGCATTAATAATAATTATAAATAATAATTTGTTTGGACAGATACGTGTCAAAGGAGGCATTACATTCAATGACTAGCTTAATTGAGGGCTGAGTAAAAGGGGAACAATGACATCCCTAGATCTAGACACAATCCCTTTGTTTGTAAACTGTGCAGTATGGAAGGACCTTGTTGCAGCAGTAGACACATGTTGGTTAAAAGTTAGGTTACTGTCCACATTAAGTTCTTTAATCCCAGACAACTGTGTCAATTCTTAGTAGAGTATTGTCATTGTGGTAGTTCCCTGGGGTAAATGACTTCCCAAAGGTTGCAGTAATACATTTTTTGGCATGTTTCAGATTATGAATTTGGCACCATTTGAGACAAACCTTCCTGCAGGATGGCTACGGCATTTGAGGATGCGATGATTGCTCCTTGCCTGCAGTCATCTGCAAACGTATTCAGCCAGACCTTTTGGTATTTGCTTTTACTTCAGAAAAGGAGATTACAAACAGGAGAGGTTCCAGCATAGAAACTTGGGGGACTCCACTGGTGACAGGTCTGTTTGTGGATGTAACCCTCCCCCCTTTTTTACTATTATTATTAGCTGCCTCCTATCTGTAAACCAGATGGCAATCCAATGTGTGACACAGGGGTTTATTGCCAGTATATTTAGCTTTTCTATTATACCAGAGTGTGTGATTGTGTCAGAAGCTTTGGCTAAGTCAAACTATGTGGTGTGTACTATTTTGTCTTCATCTATTGCTTTAGTGACCTTTTCAGAAATCCACCTTGTTGAGTAAGTATGACCTATCCTTGACTAATCTGAACTGAGACAGGTGTTTGGAGGCTCCCTATGTCCTGATAGATTAATTCCATGATGGTCTAGCCATGGCTTTCCATATGATGCTGGACAGACTTGTGGGTATGTAATTGCCTAGGTCTGTGGAAGGTCCTCTCTTATGCAGGGGGATGACTATTCCTTTCAGTTGGTACAAAACCTGTATGGAGCCGAGATTGAACAGTGTTGTTAGGGGATGTGGCTAAATCTTGCTTCATGCTGTTTAAGATGCATCCAGGGATATTGGCAGGACTCATCGATCCAGCACTTTTAGCTTTTGATAGAACTGTTTTTTTGTGATCGCTGGAGGTAAGCCAGTTTCAGGTGTATCTTGAGGGACAGATGGGGAAGGGGTTAAAGTTATCAGGCAGAAGGTTAGCTATATCTTCAGCCTCAGTGTAGGTAACCTTGATCGCAATCCGCTCAGTGCAGTACTGCATTGTGCTTTTGAGATTATGAGCATTACTAAAAAAAGTCTTGTGATTGTCTTTGGCTTGGGTAGCAATTTTAGCCTTAAATATGGCTTTGGTGGATTTTATTAAGCTCTTGGGTTTATTTCAGTGACACGGGTTCTAACATTCTGGGAATTAGTTCTTACTTTTGGTCAAAATTCTTTTCCTTTTATTACAAACTGGATAAGAAAGCTAAAAAATCACTCCACTGGTCACCCACAAATGAAATATAAGGTCCGTTTTATTAAGCGCTTTTCGTCTCTCCTTATAGGGAGACTTCTTCAGATAACAGCCATCTACAAATGCAAAGTTTAAATAAAAAATCATCAGTCATTTGATACTTAACACACACCTCCATTTAAAAACACCCTTCCCTATAACATCCACATATTAACTGTGCATTTATTTCAATAATTTACGAATAATACTTTAAATATCCTCATATTGAAATATCTTTTCCTTTTATTGTAAATCTTGTTGATTCTGTGGTTCCACCATGTGTTTTTGTTTTTGGCATTTGCCTTGCACTTGTGTCTACAGGGTACAGCTGCAGCCATGCAGTTCTTTACATGCTGGTATAGTGTGGATGTGTGCATTTTTGGGTATTCAGTCTAGATAACTGGGTTTAGTGGGGATTTGAAGCCTGCCAGTCTATCACTTAGGAGTAGGTAGTTTGTCCTAAAGAAATTTCTAATGGTACCTCTGGTGTAAGGGATCTCTAGTTTAAATTTATTTTGAGAGAGACTGCTTTTATGGTCAGACCTAATTGATGAAGGCACACAAGGGAATGGTGCAAGATGCTCCAATATTAAGGACAAGATCCAAGATGTGTCCCCCCACCCCCAGTGGGTACTCTAATTGATGTAGGGCATTTGCATTGACAAAATCCATCTCTGTGCTTTTGCACTAGTGGTGTAGTGTTGGTTTCCCAGACTACAGCAGCTGGACAGTATATATCACCTAGGAAATTGGTATTGAGTTTAATACTGAGTGATTCTAGCTGTTGTGGTTTTCTTTTTCTTTTTTTTATAGAGGGAGTTCTATAGCTAGCTAATGTATGGGTAAGAGAACTTTGTTATTTGGACATGGGGGTTATGGGTCAATAAAATGGTTAAAATGGTTAATTCACAGTCACAAGCTACAGGGTTTGATTCTCAACCTTTGAAAAAGAAATTGGCTAGGCTTAAAATAGTTCTTAAGGGCAGCTAGCCCAGTACTTGCCTATGAACCTGTGAAGAAGCTCTAGTGCATCATGCTGCTTTACCAGCTTTGATGCGAGAGTCTCTTTTGAGTGTAGATTGATACACCTCCACCTTTTTTCCCCTCTTGCATAGTAGTTGGTGTGAATTTGTGGAAGACTTTATAGCCCTGCACAGCCGTAGTGCCCTCTGCTTTTTTAAACCACATATTAGTCACTACACAGATGTCAAGGTCTTCCAGGGTGAGAAGGGCTTTTAAGGAGTGGAGTTTCTTGCTCAGGTTCTTGGCATTGATCAGTAATGCCTTCATATTGTTTTTGGTGTGTTGATAGTGTCCTCCTTAGGCAGTGCCAACCTGATAAACTAATATTGAGGTGGACAGTCTTTGCCAGTAATTTGAAACCATAGAGGGGACAGATGCAGGCCATCCCTGTCAAAGCAGTGTGGTCTGTCAATCATATCCTTCCAGGCTAACAAATGTTGGACCCTTTGAATAGCAGCAAAAACTAAGCCAGTTGTTGAAGTCAATTATTTATTTGCTTATATTGAGGCATCACCCATGGAGAAAGTAGAATGCTGTTCAATGCTAGACTCATACCTGCCTTAGACACGCATTCTGAGTTCCATTATGTCTCTTATTTGTAATCCAGTGAGGTATACCTCACGTCATTGACACTGGCATGAACTTTGATGGAGTCATATTGTTACTTTTTGTTCAAGGACTTGAGTACAAGTGTGATCTGACGGATCCTGGCAGTAGACAAGCAACTAAGCGTCACTCTTTCCTTGGTCAGCCTGGTGAGAGGCACATCTGTATGTCTTACAGTGGAGTTCCCTATAACAAGAATGTTTGGTTTGGTTGATGCTTGACTTACTGGCTCAGCATCTGAGACTTTCGGAATCCGTGTGCTATCCGAGGAAGTATGTAACAAACAAAAACGTCTGGCAGGTATAACCCAGGTATATAAAAAATGATATATAGAAAAACCAACGATATACCGGGTAACACACAATAGCGTCTTTATTTAAACAAACAAAAAATTTATAACAGAGGTGAGCGCTTTTGCAACACTAGTTGCTTCATCAGACCATGATGACTATTGTGTGTCTATCCGAGGAAGTAGGCTTAATATGGTGTGTGCTTTGTGTCTGTGTTGTGTTTTGGAGGCCTTTGAGGTTTAGGCAAAGTAATCTTTAGCACCTCAGCATATGATGGATTATGTGTACTGTGATGGCCTTGGAGAGGTGTGATGTATGGTATATTGCTGACGATTTTAGTGTCTGAATTTACTGTGTGTTAGAGTTTTTTTGCCTGAAAGGATATTGTGTGTACATTTCTCACATGCTGTGTTATGCTGTTTGAGCAGTAGATGATCAGACAGCATGAGACCATTCTTAGCGTCTCAAGATAACCATTTCAATCAGGCTGGTTAGAGAATTTGTGGGAAAGTACTGGTCCATGATGCCGACAGGAATAACTCTGGGTAGCAAGTATAACTATAACTGCTTGGAGTTTGGTTTTACAATAATGTTTGGGTGGACTCGCTACTGAGTATTTAAATTTCAGTACAAAGTAACTTGCCTGGAAACAACTTGTGCCTCCAGCAAGACCCAGTAAACTAATTATAGTGGAAACTCACTAATTTGATACTATACTCAGTTTGCTCTGAGAGTGTTGATGGAGAAGTACAGAGAAGGTCAGAAGGAGTTGCATTGTGTTTTTGTAGACTTAGAGAAAGCATATGACAGGGTGCCTAGAGAGGAGTTGTGGTATTGTATGAGGAAATTGGGAGTGTCAGAGAAGTAAGTAAGAGTGGTATAGGATATGTACGAGGGTAGTGTGACAGCAGTGACGTCTGTGGTGGGAGTGACGGATGCATTTATGGTGGAGGGGGGATTACATTAAGGATCAGCTCTGAGCCCTTTCTTCTTTGCAATGGTGATGGACAGGTTGACAGACGAGATCAGACAGGAGTCCCCGTGGACTATG
Source organism: Protopterus annectens (assembly GCF_019279795.1). NCBI lineage: Eukaryota > Metazoa > Chordata > Ceratodontiformes > Protopteridae > Protopterus > Protopterus annectens. The sequence goes on along the minus strand of NC_056738.1, from coordinate 547,931,101 downwards.
ATGTTTGCAGATGACATTGTGATCTGTAGTGAGAGTAGGGAACAGATGGAGGAGACCCTGGAGAGATGAAGATATGCTCTAGAGAGAAGAGGAATGAAGGTCAGCAGGACTAAGACAGAATATATGTGTGTGAATGAGAGGGAGGATAGAGGAATGGTGAGGATGCAAGGAGTAGAGGTTGCGAAAGTGGATGAGTTTAAATACTTGGGATCAATAGTTGAGTAATGGTGAGTGTGGAAGAGATGTGAAGAAGAGAGTACAAGCAGGATGGAGTGGGTGGAGAAGAATGTCAGGAGTGATTTGTAACAGACGAGTACCAGTAAGAGTGAAAGGGAAGGTCTACAAGAGGGTAGTGAGACCAGCTATGTTATATGGGTTGGAGACAGTGGCATTGACAAAAAGGCAGGAGTTAGAGCTGGATGTGGCAGAGTTAGATGTTAAGATTTGCACCGAGTGTGACGAGGGTGGACAGGATGAGGCATAAGTATATTAGAGGGTCAGCCCAGGTTGGAAGGTTTGGAGACAAAGCCATAGAGGCAAGATTACGTTGGTTTGGACATTTGCTGAGGAGGGATGCTGAGTATATTGGGAAAAAGATGCTAAGGATGAAGCTACCAGGTAACAGGAAAAGAGGAAGGCCTAAGATAAGTTTTATGGATGTGGTGAGGACATGCAGGTGGTTGGTGTGACAGAGCAAGATGCAGAGGACAGGAAGAAATGGAGACAGATGATCCGCTGTGGCGACCCCTAACGGGAACAGCCGAAAGAAGATGATGAATCAGTGTAAGCCATATCAGTACACTCAATATTAAGCAATTGCAACAAAGGTCTTTTTGTCTGAGTAGTTTAAGGGGAGAGACTATGGAAAATGATACTCTATTGGCTGTTGACAAAATGCCCATTAACAGGGACAGGGAGGGATTTATGTTGCCAGATTATCATAAGGGGAAGGCATCAACAGATACAATGCAAAGACACGACTTGAACTAGCCTGACATGCACTCATTACACAAGAATGAAACCAGAGCTTAAAGGGACAATCCCAGTGTTTAAAATTCGGGTCGCATTTAATCTGACCAGAGTAACGCCCATTTTAATGATGTCATTTAAATTCACACCCACAGTATCATTTTACTTTCAATATCCTGTGATTCTACAGTTCCAATTTTGTTTTAGGTCCCAGTGTGCACTCATCTTTGACTTTCCGTTCCTCTCAGATACCTTTACAATCACGAGTTTACTAGTTTCTACCCTGTCAGTTTCTGCATAAAAAATACTCATTTACAGACTCCAAAAACTAAAAGTTCTCACTGTTTGTTCCAGTAACTGGGTCCACTTTTTTATATTATTTAATGTAGGTTATTATGGGCAGATGTATAGCTAAAAGGCTGTAAACATTTAATTTGTATCACTACAAATCAGCCAGTAGCTGTGCGGCAATGCACAAAGTAAGACTAGTTTACTGCTCCCAAAACCGTATTGCAGTAAAATTGCTTGCCGATGAAACTGGAGCAGCAAGGTCTTGGGAGGGTCTGAAGCATAGTTATGAACACATTAATAGTTCTAATTTATTTGTTTGCATACTGCACATTTACCTCTCAACTTATCAGCTCAAGAGTTGCAGACAGAGAAAATTAAGATTCAAAATCGGGCACTTTTTTTTTTTGTTTTACATTACTGCAATCTGCTTTACAAAGCTAGCAGATAACTAGTTTTGCATCTATATGCATTTTCAGAATAATTTGAAGTATAAAAATGAAAGTGATTTACTATTAAAACTAAAAAAAAAATTAGAAGGACTGGGCAAAGTCAATGATATAATGAAGAAAACCCATTCAATTTCAGAATATACGGAAACTGTGACAGAAGCGTCTACAATAAGCTGCAATAATAAAGTGCTCACTGTATCTTTTAACTGTGCTTCTTCTGCATTACACGGGGTTTCTGTGTATTTTATTACAATTATTGGTGAATTTGTAAGTTAAAATATCTTTAAATGTTCATATGGTGCCATTTCAGTGCAGCAATCGGCTTCGCACACAGCAGGTTGCATTTTTCTTCTTGTTTACCGTTTCCATAACAACGCCTGCCGGTAAAACGGCAACAAGGAATCGCAAGTATATTTTGACTTATTAAAATTACTCTGGAGCATTACTAAGATCAAGCTACTGGTTCCGCCTATTTTTTTTTTTTTTAATGGCATTTGACCTAACAACTAATAGGTCTATCAGCAGGGAAATACAAGAAGACTACAATACATGACACATGCATAATGAAAAGGCAGGGAAATGTTGTTGTTGTTGTTACTTTTATTAAAACAATCACTGGACACTTTCAAATCCTTTCATATTTCACTCTGACATGTGTAATGAAATGTACAATGTCATCTTTGCACTATTTGTTTTAATAAAATGTTCTCCTGTTTTTGCATTATACATGCTTTTTTTAATGTAATGCATTTTTATTACAAGTGCAAATGTATCTATAATTATTAAGGTTCATGACATCTATTGATACTATTTTGCCATAATTTTACATGTTGCAGCATATTCCTTTACCAAAGCAATATTGGTAGAAGAATGTATTTGTATGATAACACTTGTGGCAGAGTACTTAATGCATTTTCAGATTGCCA